>NW_024429997.1:0-177500 GCF_017639785.1 Mesocricetus auratus
AACCCAAACCATAACCCTAAACCTAACCCTAAACCTAATCCTAACCCTAGCACTAGCACTAACCATAACCCTAATCCAAACCCTAACCCTAACGTTAAACCTAACACTAACGCTAACCCTAACCATAACTCTAAGCCTAACCCTATCCCTAAACCTAACCCTAAACCTATCGCTAACCCTAACCCTAACCCTAACACAAAACCTAACACTAAAGCTAACCCTAACAATAACCCTAACTCTAATGATTATCCTAACCCTAACCCTAACACTAACCCTAACCCTAACGTTAACCCTAACTCTAAACCTAAACCTAACCCTGACCCTAACCCTAACTCTAAACCTAATCCAAACCCTAACCCTATATCTAACCCCAACCCTAAACCTAACCCTAACGCTAGCCCTAAACTTAACCCTAACCCTAACCCTACACCTAAGCATAACCATAATCCTAACACTAACCCTAACCCTAATCCTAAGGCTAACCCTAACTCTAACCCTAACGTTAAACCTAAACCTAACCCTAACCCTAACTCTAAACCTAACCCTAAACCTGACCCTGAAACTGACCCTAACCCTAACCCTAACCCTAACGCTAAACCTAACCCTAATCCTAAGCCTAAGAATAAACCTAACCCTAACCCTAACGTTAAACCTAACCCTAACCCTAACCCTAACGTTAACCCAAACGCTAAACCTAACCCTAACACTAACCCTAAAACCTAACCCTAACCCTAACACTAACCCTAACACTAAACCTGACCCTAACTCTGACCCTAACACTAACCCTAACACTAACCCTGAATCCTAATCCTAACCCTAACTCTAACACTATCCCTAACCCTAAACCCTGAACCCTGAACCCTAACCCTAATCCAAACTCTAACTCTGTCCCTAACCCTAAACCTAATCCTAACCCTATCCCTACCCTAACCGTAACACTAAACCTAACCCTATCCCTAACCTAACCCTAAACCAAACATTCACCATAACCCTAACGCTAACCGTAACACTATACCTAAACCGAACCCTAACACTAACCCTACACTAACACTAACCAGAAACATAATGCTAACCCTAACCCAAAACCTAAAACTAAAGCAAACCCTAACCCTAACCCTAACGCTAATGATTATCCAAACCCTAACTCTATCCCTAACCATAACCTTAACATAACCCTAACCCTAATCCTAACCCTAACCTAACCTAACTCTAACACTAACCCTAAAGCTAAACATAACCCTAACACTAATCCTAAACCTAAACCTAACCGTAACACTAACCATAACCGTAACTCTAACCGTAAACTTGAACCCTGATCCCTGAACCCCACCCTTACCCTAACCCTAACCCTAACCCTAACCCTAACCCTAACCTTAACCCTAACCCTATCCCTAAACCTAAACCTACATTTTTCGCTAAAACTAACCCTAACACTAACATTAACTATAACCCTAATGGTAATGCTAACCCAAACCCTAACATTAAGCTAACCCTAACCCTAACGCTAATGATTACCCTAACCCTAACCCTACCTTAACCCTTATGGTAACCCTAACACTAACCCTAACCCTAAACCTAACCCTAACCCTAACCCTAACGTTAACCCTAACCCTAATCCTAATCCTAACCCTAACCCTAACACTAACCCTAACCCTAACCGGAACACTAAACCTAACCCTATCCCTAATCCTAACACTAAACCTAAACCTAAGCCTTACCCAACTCTAACACTAACCCTAACACTAACACTAACACTAACCATAACCCTAATGCTAACCCTAACCCAAACCCTAACAGTAAAACTAACCCTAACCCTAATGATTACCCTAACCCTAACCCTAAACTAACCCTAAACCTAACATTAACCCTAACCCTAAACCTAACCTTAACCCTAACCCTAAACCTAAGACCATCCCTAACACTAACCCTAACCCTAAACCTAACCCTAACCCTAATCCTAACACTAACGGTAACACTAAAGCTAACCCTATCCTTAAACCTAACCCTGAACCTAAACCTAACCCTAACCCTAACCCTAACGCTAACCCTAACACTAACACTAATACTAACCATAACCCTAATGCTAAGACTAACCCAAATCCTAACACTAAAGCTAACCCTAACACTAACCCTAATGCTAATGACTACCCTAACCCTACCCTATCCTAACCCTAATGCTAACCCTAACACTAACCCTAAACCTAAGCGTAACACTAAACCTAACACTATCCCTAAACCTAACACTAACTTAAACCTAACCCTAACCCTAACCCCAACACTAACCCTAACACTAACACTAACACTAACCATAACCCTAATGCTAACCCATACCTAAACCGTAACACTAAAGCTATCCCTAACCCTAAAACTAACCCTAATGATTACCATAACCCTAACCCTAATGCTAACCCTAACACTAACCCTAACCTTAAACCTAACCCTAACCGTAACCCTAACTGTAACCCTAACCCTAACCCTAAACCTAACTTTTACCCTAACCCAAACCCTAACGGTAACACTAACCCTAACACTAACACTAACACTAACCATAACCCTAATGTTAACCCTAACCAAAACCCTAACACTAAAGCTATCCCTAAACCTAACTGTAACGCTAATGATTATCCTAACATTTACCCTAACCCTAACCCTAACCATAACCCTAAACTAACCCTAAACCTAAACCTTACCCTGACCATAACCCTAACCATAACCCTAACCCTAACCATAACCCTAAACTAACCCTAAACCTAAACCTTACCCTGACCATAACCCTAACCATAACCCTAACCCTAACCCTAATCCTAACCTAAACCTAACCCTAACCCTAACCATAGCCCTATCCCTAAACCTAACCAGAACCCTATGGCTAACCCCAAACCTAACACTAACACTAACCATAACCCTGTTGCTAACCATAACCTAATCCCTCACACTAATGCTAACCCTAAACCTAACACTTATCCTAACACTAACCATAACCATAACCATAACAGTAAACCTATCCCTAACCCTAACCATAACCCTAACCTTAACCCTAACCCTAAGCCTAACCCTAATGCTAACACTAACCCGGAACACCGAACCCTAACCCTAACCCTAACCCTAACGCTAACGCTAATGATTATCCTAACCTTAACCTTAACACTAACCCTATCCCTAACGATAACCCTAACCCTAAACCTAAACCTAACCCTGACCATAACCCTAACCCTAACCCTAGCCCTTACACTAACCCTGAACCCTGAACCCTAATCCTAACCCTAACCCTAACCTTAACCCTAACTGTAACGCTAACCCTAACCATAACCCTAACCTTAACACTAAACCTAGCACTATCCCTAAACCTAACCCATACCTATCGGTAATCCTAACACTAACACAAACACTTACCATAACCATAATGCTAACCCTAACCCAAACACTAACACTAAAGGTAACCCTAACCCTAACCCTAATGCTAATGATTATCCTAACCCTATCCGTAACACTAACCCTAACCCTAAATCTAACCCTAACCCTAACCCTAACCCTAAACCTGACCCTGACACTAACCCTAACCCTAACCATAACCCTAACCGTAACAAAAAACCTAACCCTAACCCTAACCCTAACCACAACCCTAACCCTAACCCTAAGCCTAAACCTAAACCTAACCCTGAACCCTAACCCTAAACCTAACCTTAACCCTAACACTGAACACTGAACGCTGAACCCTGAACCCTAAACCTAAACATTCCCCTAAGCCTAAACCTAAACCTAACCCTAACCCTAACCCTAACCCTAACCCTAACCCTAAACCTAAACCTAAACCTAACAGTGACACTAAACATAACCCTAAACCTAGCCCTAACCCTAATGCGAAGCCTAACCCTAACCCTAAACCTGATCCTGACCCTGACACTGACCCTAACCCTAACCGTAACCCTAAACATAACCCTAATCCTTACTCTAACCCTAACCCTAAACCCTGAACCCTGAACCCTAACCCTAACCCTAATCCTAACCCTAACCCTAAACCTAAACCAAACCCTAAGCGCAACAATAAACCTAACCCTATCCTTAGACCTAACCCTAAACCTATCGCTAACCCTAACCCTAACATTAACACTAACAATAACCCTAATGCAAACCCTAACCCAAACCCTAACACTAAAGCTAACCCTAACCCTAACACTAACCCCTAATTATTATCCTAACCATAACCCTAACACTAAACCTAACCCTAACGCTAACCCTAACCCTAACCCTAAACCTAACCGTGACACTAACGCTAACCGTAACCCTAACCCTAACCCTAACCTACCCCTCATCCTAACCCTAACCCCACCCCTAACCCTAACCCAAACCTAGCCCTAACCCTAACCCTAACCCCAAACCTATCCCTAACTGTAACATGATGCTAACCCTAACCCTAACCCTAACACTAAACCTAACGCTAAACCAAACCCTAACCCTAACCCTAACCCTAACCCTAACCCTGAACCCTGAACCATGAACCCCACCCTAACCCTAACCCTAACCATAACCCTAACCCTATCCCTAACACTAAACCTAACTGTAACACTAAACCTTACCCTATCCCTAAACCTAACCCTAAACCTTTCGCTAACCATAACCCTAACGCTAACACTAACCATAATCCTAATGCTAACCCTAACCCAAACCCTAACACTAAAGCTAAAACTAACACTAACGCTAATGATTACCCTAACACTAAACCTACCCTAACCTTAATGCTAACTCTAAAACTAACCCTAACCCTAAACCTAAACCTAACCTTAACCCTAATGCTAACCCTAAAGCTAAACCTAACCCTAAGGTTAACCCTAACACTAACACTATCCATAGCCCTAACCCTAACCCTAAGCTAACCCTAACCCTAACCCTAATAATAACACTAACCCTGAACCCTGAACACTGAACCCCACCCTAACCCTAACCCTAACCCTAACCCTAACCCTAACATTAAGGTAACCATAACCCTAACGCTAATGATTACCCTAACCCTAACCCAACCCTAACCCTAAAGCTAACCCTAACACTAACCCTAAGCCTAAACCTAACCCTAAAGCTAATGATTATCCTAACCCTAACCCTAACACTAAACCTAGCACTATCCCTAAACCTAACCCATACCTATCGGTAATCCTAACACTAACACAAACACTTACCATAACCATAATGCTAACCCTAACCCAAACACTAACACTAAAGGTAACCCTAACCCTAACCCTAATGCTAATGATTATCCTAACCCTATCCCTAACACTAACCCTAACCCTAAATCTAACCCTAACCCTAACCCTAACCCTAACCCTAAACCTGACCCTGACACTAACCCTAACCCTAACCATAACCCTAACCGTAACAAAAAACCTAACCCTAACCCTAACCCTAACCACAACCCTAACCCTAACCCTAACCCTAACCTAAACCTAACCCTGAACCCTAACCCTAAACCTAACCTTAACCCTAACACTGAACACTGAACGCTGAACCCTGAACCCTAACCCTAAACATTCCCCTAAGCCTAAACCTAACCCTAACCCTAACCCTAACCCTAACCCTAACCCTAACACTAACCCTAACCCTAACCCTTACTCTAACCCTAACCCTAAACCCTGAACCCTGAACCCTAATCCTAACCCTAATCCTAACCCTAACCCTAAACCTAAACCAAACCCTAAGCGCAACAATAAACCTAACCCTATCCTTAGACCTAACCCTAAACCTATCGCTAACCCTAACCCTAACATTAACACTAACAATAACCCTAATGCAAACCCTAACCCAAACCCTAACACTAAAGGTAACCCTAACCCTAACACTAAATCTAATGATTATACTAACACTAACCCTAACAATAAACCTGAACCCTAACCCTAACCCTTACTATAACCTTAACCCTAACCCTAAACCAAACTCTTAACACTGAACCCTGAACCCTGAACCCTAACCCTAACCCTAATCCTAACCCTAACCCTAACCCTAACACTTACCCTAACCATAACAGTAAACCTAACCATATCCCTAAACTTAACCTAAACCTTTTGCTAACCCTAACCCTATCACTAACACTAACCACAACCCAAATGCTAACTCTAACCCAAATGTTAACACTAAAGCTAACCCTAACACTAACGCTAATGATTATCCTAAATCTAAACCTAACCCTAACACTAACCCTAAAACCTAACCCTAACCCTAACACTAACCCTAAGACTAAACCTGACCCTGAACCTGACCCTAACCCTAACCCCAACCCTAATACTCACCCTAACCCTGAACCCTAACCGTAACCCTAAACCTAACCCTAACCCTATCCCTAAATCTAACCCTAAACCTAACCCTAATCCTAACCGTAACACTAAACCTAACCCTATTCTTAAACTTAACCCTTAACCTATCGTTAACCCTAACCCTAACCCGAACACTAACCATAACACCAATGCTAATCCTAACCCAAACCCTAACACTAAAGCTAACCCTAACCCTAACCCTAACCCCTAATTATTATCCTAACCATAACCCTAACACTAACCCTAACCCTAACGCTAAACCTAACCCTAACCCTAAACCTAATCGTGACACTAACGCTAACCGTAACCCTAACCCTAACCCTAACCTACCCCTCATCCTAACCCTAACCCCACCCCTAACCCTAACCCAAACCTAGCCCTAACCCTAAACCTAACACCAAACCTATCCCTAACTGTAACTTGATGCTAACCCTAACCCTAACCCTAACACTAAACCTAACGCTAAACCAAACCCTAACCCTAACCCTAACCCTAACCCTGAACCCTGAACCATGAACCCCACCCTAACCCTAACCCTAACCATAACCCTAACCCTATCCCTAACACTAAACCTAACTGTAACACTAAACCTTACCCTATCCCTAAACCTAACCCTAAACCTTTCGCTAACCATAACCCTAACGCTAACACTAACCATAATCCTAATGCTAACCCTAACCCAAACCCTAACACTAAAGCTAAAACTAACACTAACGCTAATGATTACCCTAACACTAAACCTACCCTAACCTTAATGCTAACTCTAAAACTAACCCTAACCCTAAACCTAAACCTAACCTTAACCCTAATGCTAACCCTAAACCTAAACCTAACCCTAAGGTTAACCCTAACACTAACATTATCCATAGCCCTAACCCTAACCCTAAGCTAACCCTAACCCTAACCCTAATAATAACACTAACCCTGAACCCTGAACACTGAACCCCACCCTAACCCTAACCCTAACCCTAACCCTAACATTAAGGTAACCATAACCCTAACGCTAATGATTACCCTAACCCTAACCCAACCCTAACCCTAAAGCTAACCCTAACACTAACCCTAAGCCTAAACCTAACCCTAAAGCTAATGATTATCCTAACCTTAACCCTAACACTAACTCTAACCCTAACGCTAGCCGTAACTCTAACACTAAACCTATCCCTGACGCTAACCCTAACCCTAACCCTAACCCTGAACCCTGAACCCCACCCTAACCCTAACCCTAACCCTAACACTAACACTAACCCTAACACTAACACTATTAATAACCCTAACCCTAACCCTAAGCTAACACTAACCCTAATAATAACATTAACCTTGAACCCTGAACAATGAATCCCACCCTAACCCTAAACCTAACCCTGACCCTAAACTATCGCTAACCCTAACCCTAACTCTAACACTAACCCTAACCCTAACACTAACCCTAAACTTAACGTTAACGCTAACCCTAAACCAAAACCTAACCCTGACCCTAAACCTAACACTAACCCTAACCCTAACGCTAAACCTAACCCCAATCCTAAGGCTAACCCTAACCCTAACCTAACATTAAACCTAAACTTAACCCTAACCCTAAACCTGACCCTGACCCTAATCCTAACCCTAACCCTAAATTTACCACTAAACCTAACCCTATCCTAAACCTAACCCTAACCCTAACCTAACATTAAACCTAAACTTAACCCTAACCCTAAACCTGACCCTGACCCTAATCCTAACCCTAACCCTAAATTTACCACTAAACCTAACCCTATCCTAAACCTAACCCTAACCCTAACCCTAACCCTAAACATAACCCTAACCCTAATCCTAACGCTAACCCTAACCCAAACCATTACTCTAACCCTAACGTTAACCAAAACCATAACACTAATCCTAAACCTAACCCTAACACTAACCCTAACCCTAAAAATAACACTAAACCTAACCCTATCCCTAAACCTAACACTAAACCTAAACATCAGCCTAACCCTAACCCTAACCCTAAACTATCGCTATCCCTAACCCTAACACTAACACTAACCCTAACCCTAACACTAACACTAACCATAAGCCTAATGCTAACCCTAACCTCAGCTAACCCTAACCTAACCTAAACCTAACCCTAATCCTAACACTGAACCCTGAACCCAGAACCCCACCCAAACCCTAACCCTAACCCTAAACCTAACCCTAACCCTAACCCTATCCCTAACACTAACCATAACCCTAACCCCAACCCTAACCCTAACCTAAACCTAACACTAACCCTAACCCTAACACTAAACCTAACCCTAATCCTAAAACCTAACACTAACCCTAACCCTAACATTAAACCTAACCCTAAACCTGACCATGACCCTGATCCTAAGCCTAAGCCTAATCCTAACCCTAACCCTAACCCTAATCCTAATCCAAACCTGAACCCTAACCCTAACCCTAACTCTAACCCTAACCTAACCCTTAACCCTGAACCCTGAATCCTAAACCTAACCCTAACCTAACCTAACCATAAACCTCTAACCCTAAACCTAACCATAACCCTAACCCTAACGCTAATCCTAACCCTAATCCTAATCCTAACACTAACCCTAACCCTAATCCTAAGTCTAACCCTAACCCTAACCCTAACGCTAAACCTAAACCTAACCCTAACCCTAACACTAACCCTAACCCTAAACCTGACCCTGAAACTGACCCTAACCCTAACCCTAACCCAAACCCTAACACTAACCCTAACCCTAACCCTAACCCTAACGCTAACCCTAAGCCTAAACCTAACCCTAACACTAACCCTAAACCTAACCCTAAACCTAACACTAACCCTAACACTAACCTAACCCTAACACTAATCCTAACCGGAAAGTTAAACCAAACCCTAAACCTAACCCTAACACTAACCCTAAAACCTAACCCTAACACTAACCCTAACACTAAACCTGACCCTGACACTGACCCGAACCCGAACCCTAACCCTAACCCTAACCCTAACCCTGAACACTAACCCTAAACCTAACTCTAACCCTAACCCTAACCCTAAACCCTGAACCCTGAACACTAACCCTAACCCTAATCCTAACCCTAACCCTAACCGTAACCCTATCCCTAACCCTAACACTAATCCTAACCCTAATCCTAATCCTAACACTAACCCCAACCCTAATCCTAAATCTAACCCTAACACTAACCCTAACCCTAAAACCTAACCCTAACCCTAACCCTAACCCTAAAACCTAACCCTAATCCAAACCTAACCCTAACCTAAACCCTAACCCTAAACCTAACCCTAGCACTAACCCTAAAAACTAACCCTAACCCTAACACTAACCCTAACACTAAACCTGACCCTAACCCTAACTCTAACCCTAACCCTAACCCTAACCCTAAACCCTGAACCCTGAACACTAACCCTAACCCTAATCCTAACCATAACACTTACCCTATCCGTAACCCTAAGCCTAATCCTAACCCTAATCCTAACCCTAAACTTAACAGTAAACCTAACCCTATCGATAAACCTAAACCTAACCCTAACATTAACCCTAAACCTAACACTAATGGTAACACTAAACCTAGCAGTATCCCTAAACCTAACCCTAAACCTAACCCTAACCCAAACCATAACAATAAACCTAACCCTACCCTAAAACTAACCCTAAATCTTTCAATAAAATTAACCCTAACACTAACACTAA
Source organism: Mesocricetus auratus (assembly GCF_017639785.1). Taxonomy (NCBI): domain Eukaryota; kingdom Metazoa; phylum Chordata; class Mammalia; order Rodentia; family Cricetidae; genus Mesocricetus; species Mesocricetus auratus. The sequence continues at coordinate 9,983 of NW_024429997.1, forward strand.
CCATAACCCTAATTCTAACCCTAACACTAACCCTAACTCTAAAACCTAACCCTAAAGCTAAAGATTATCCTAACCTTAACCCTAATACTAACCCTAACCCTAACACTAACCTGAACCGTAACACTAAACCTAAACCTGACCCTAACCCTAACCCTAACCCTAACCCTAAACCTGACCCTGACTCTAACCCTAAACCTAATCCTAACCCTAACCGTAACACTAAACCTAACCCAATCCCTAAACCTAAACCTAAACCTTTCCCTAACCCTAACCTTAACACTAACACTAACCATAACACTAATGCTAACCCTAACCTAATCTCTAACACTTAAGCTAACCCTAACACTAACGCTATTACCCTAACCCTAACCCTACCCTAACCCTAACGCTAACCCTAACACTAACCCTAACACTGAACAATAGCCCTAACCCTAACCCTAACACTGAACCCTGAACCCTGAACCCTGAACCCTGAACCCTAACACTAAGCCTAACCGTAACACTAAACCTAACCCTATCCCTAAACCTAACCCTAAACCTATGGCTAACCCTAACCCTAACACAAACACTAACCATAAACCTAATGCTAACCTTAACCAAAACCCTAACACTAAAGCTAACACTAACCCTAACGCTAATGATTATCCTAACCTAAACCTAACAATAACCCTAACCCTAACGCTAACCCTAAACCTACCCCTAACCTTAAACCTAACCTTGACCATAACCCTATCCTTAAACCCTAACCCTAAACCTAACCCTAAACCTATCTCTAACCTTAATCCTAACACTAAAGCTAACCCTAAACCTAACCCTAACTCTAATGATTATGCTAACCCTAACCCTAATCCTAACCCTAACCCTCAGGCTAAACCTAACCGTAAACCTAAACCTAACCCTGACCCTAAGCTTAAGTTAAACCTAACCCTAACCAGAACCCCCACCCAAACCATAACCCTAAACCTAACCCTAAACCTAATCCTAACCGTAACCCTAACGCTAGCACTAACCATAACCCTAATCCAAACCCTAACCCTAACGTTAAACCTAACCCTAACGCTAACCCTAACCATAACACTAAACCTAACCCTATGCCTAAACCTAACACTAAACCTATCGCTAATCCTAACCCTAACACTAACACTAAACATAACCCTAATGCTAACACTAACACAAAACCTAACACTAAAGCTAACCCTAACAATACCCCTAACTCTAATGATTATCCTAACCCTAACCCTAACACTAACCCTAACCCTAACATTAACCCTAACTCTAAACCTAAACCTAACCCTGACCCTAACCATAACTCTACACCTAATCCAAACCCTAACCCTATATCTAACCCCAACCCTAAACCTAACCCTAACGCTAGCCCTAAACCTAACCCTAACCCTAAACCTACACCTAACCATAACCATAATCCTAACACTAACCCTAACCCTAATCCTAAGGCTAACCCTAACACTAACCCTAACTCTAACCCTAACCCTAAACCTGACCCTGAAACTGACCCTAACCCTACCCCTAACCCTACCCCTAACACTACCCCTAACCCTAAACCTAACCCTAACGTTAACCCAAACGCTAAACCTAACCCTAACACTAACCCTAAAACCTAACCCTAACCCTAACACTAACCCTAACACTAAACCTGACCCTGACCCTGACCCTAACACTAACCCTAACACTAACCCTGAACCCTAATCCTAACCCTAACTCTAACACTAACCCTAACCCTAAACCCTGAAACCTGAACCCTAACCCTAATCCGAACTCTAACTCTATCCCTAACCCTAAACCTAATCCTAACCCTATTCCTAACCCTAACCGTAACACTAAACCTAACCCTATCCCTAACCTAACCCTAAACCTAACATTCACCATAACCCTAACCCTAACCGTAACACTATACCTAAACCTAACCCTAACCCTAACACTAACACTAACACTAACCAGAAACCTAATGCTAACCCTAACCCAAACCCTAAAACTAAAGGTAACCCTAACCCTAACCCAAACGCTAATGATTATCCTAACCCTAACTCTATCCCTAACCATAACCCTAACATAACCCTAACCCTAATCCAAACCCTAACCTAACCTAACCCTAACACTAACCCTAAACCTAAAACTAACCCTAAAACTAACCCTAAACCTAAACCTAACCGTAACCCTAACCATAACTGTAACTCTAACCGTAACCTTGAACCCTGATCCCTGAACACCACCCTTACCCTAACCCTAACCCTAACCCTAACCCTAACCCTAACCTTAACCTTAACCCTAACCGTAACATTAAACCTAACCCTATCCCTAAACCTAAACCTAAACCTAAACCTAACCATAACCCTAACCCTAAACCTTTCCCTACCCCTAACCCTAAAACTAAACCTATCCCTAAACCTAACACTAAACCTATATCTAACCCTAACCCTAACACTAAAGCTAACCCTAACCCTAACCATAATCCTAACCCTAATCTTAACCCTAACCCTAAAGTTAAACCTAACCCTAACACTAAACCTAAACCTGACCCTCACCCTGACCCTGACACTAAACCTAACCCTAACCCTAACACCAACCCTAACCCTAACCCTAACCGCAACACTAAATATAACCCTAAACCTAAACCTAACCCTAATCCTAACCCTAACCGTATCCCTAAACCTAACCCCAACCCTGACAGTAACCCTAACGCTAGCCCTAACCCTAAACTTACCAATAACTCTAACGCTAACGCTAAACCTAACCCTAAACCTAAGCCTAAACCTAACCCTAACCCTAACGTTAAACCTAACCCTAACCCTAACCCTAACCCTAATCCTAACCATAAACATAATGTTAACCCAAACCCTAAATCTAACCCTATCCCTAAAACTAACCATAAACCGATTGCTAACCCTAACCCTAACACAGACAATAACCATAACCCTAATGCTAACCCTAACCCAAACCCTAACACTAAAGGGAACCCTAACCCTAACCCTAACGCTAATTATTATCCTAACTGAAACCTTAACCCTAACCCTAACCCTAAACTAACCCTAAACCTAACACTAACCCTAACCCTAACTGTAACCCTAACCATAACCCTAACTGTACCACTAAACCTAACCTTATCCCTAACCCTAACCCTAACCCTAATACTAACCCTAAACCTAACCCTAACACTAACCCTTACGCTAACCCTAACCCTAAACCTTACTCTAACCCTAATGTTAACCATAACACTAACCCTAATCCTAACCCTAACCCTAACACTAACCCAACCCTAACCCTAACTCTAAACCTAAACCTAAACCTAACCCTAACACTAACCCTAACAATAACCGTAACCCTAACCCTATCCATAAACCTAACCCTAAACCTAGACCTCACCCTAACACTAACCCTAAACCTAACCCTAACACTAACCCTACACTAACACTAACACTAACCATAACCCTAATGCTACCCTAACCCAAACCCTAACACTAAAGCTAACCCTAAACCTAACCCTACCGCTAAAGATTATCCTAACCCTAACCCTAACGGTTACCCTAACCATTAACCCTGAACCCTGAACCCCACCCTAAATCTAAATATAACCCTAACCGTAATCTTAACCTAACCCTATCCCTAACACTAAACTTAACCCTAACCCTAACCCGACCCTTAACACTAAACCTAACCCTATCCCTAAACCTAGCACTAAACCTTTCGCTAACCCTAACCATAATGCTAACACTGACCATAATCCTAATGCTAACCCTAACCCAAACCCTAACACTAAAGCTAACCCTAAACCTAACCCTACCGCTAATGATTATCCTAACCCTAACCCTAATGCTTACACTAACCCTTATCCATGAACCCTGAACCCTAAACCTAACCCTAAACATAACCATAACCCTCTCCCTATACCTAACCCTAACCCTAACCCTAATGCTACCCTAACCCAAACCCTAACACTAAAGCTAACCCTAAACCTAACCCTACCGCTAAAAATTATCCTAACCCTAACCCTAACGCTTACCCTAACCCTTATCCATGAACCCTAAACCCTAACCCTAACCCTAAACATAACCATAACCCTCTCCCAATACCTAACCCTAACCCTAACCATACCCCTAACCCTAACCCTAAACCTGACCCTGACCCTAAACCTAAACCTAACCATAACCCTAACCATAACACTATATCTAAACCAAACCCTAACTCTAACCATTACCCCTGAACCCCACCCTAACCCTAAATATAACCCTAATCCTAATCTTAACCCTAACCCTATCCCTAACACTAACCTTAACCCTAACACTAACCATAACCATAACACTAAACCTAACCCTATCCCTAAACATAACCCTAAACATTTCGCTAACCCTAACCCTAACGCTAACACTAACCATAACCCTAATGCTAACCCTAACCCAAACCCTAACACTAAAGCTAACCCTAACCCTAACGCTAATGATTATCCTAACCCTAACCATAACCTAACACTAAAGCTAACCCTAAGAATAACCCTAACCCTAAACCTAACCCTAACCCTAACCCTATCCCTACTGTTAACCATAACCCTAATCCTAATCCTAACCCTAACCCTAACACTAACCCTAACCCTAACCGTAACACTAAACCTAAACCTACCCCTAAACCTAACCCTAAACCTAAACCTAACCTTAACTCTAACCCTAACCGTAAATCCGGGGTAGAAAAGGACTGGGTTTTATTTAGGGGCCGTTGAGGCTTCACGACCCATACCATGGAAAACAGAGGAGCCGTTATGGGTCTCTCAATGGCCTCTATCCTCTGAAAAATTAGAGGCTGTCACAAGATTAGTGCAAGAACAGGAACGGCTGGGGCATCTAGAGCCTTCTACCTCCCCATGGAATACACCAATTTTTGTTATTAAGAAGAAATCTGGGAAGTGGAGATTACTCCATGACCTGCGGGCCATTAACAATCAGATGCATCTTTTTGGCCCTGTTCAAAGAGGCCTTCCTTTGCTTTCTGCACTTCCTCAAGATTGGAAGCTTATTATTATAGATATTAAGGATTGTTTCTTCTCTATTCCACTTTACCCACGGGATAGACCAAGGTTTGCCTTCACTATTCCTTCTCTTAATCATATGGAACCAGACAAGAGATTTCAGTGGAAGGTACTGCCGCAAGGCATGGCCAATAGCCCAACAATATGTCAGCTGTATGTGCAGGAGGCTTTGGAGCCAATTAGGAAGCAATTTACATCTTTAATCATGATCCATTATATGGACGATATTCTTATTTGTCACAAAGAGTTAGATGTTTTACAAAAGGCTTTCCCCATGCTGGTGGCTGAATTAAAACAGTGGGGATTAGAGATTGCCTCAGAAAAGGTTCAAATTGCAGATACAGGGCTCTTTTTGGGCTCAATGATTACTCCCAAAAATATAGTTCCTCAGAAAATAGAAATTCGCAAAGACCACTTACAAACATTAAATGATTTTCAGAAACTTCTGGGAGATATAAATTGGTTGAGGCCCTTTTTAAAAATTCCATCTGCTGATCTAAAACCCCTCTTCGATCTCCTGGAGGGTGAGCCTCATATCTCCTCACCCAGAAAATTTACCCCTGCCGCCCATCGAGCCTTACAGATGGTGGAAGAGGCCTTACAGGAAGCACAATTACAACGTATTGAGGAGTCACTACCTTTTAATCTGTGTGTTTTTAAGACAGCTCAATTGCCAACTGCAGTGGCATTAGACCATTGCAGATGTGGCAGATGGATGTTACTCATATTCCCTCTTTTGGAAGGCTTCAATATGTTCATGTTTCTGTTGACACCTGTTCTGGCGTAATGTTCGCCACACCCCTAACAGGGGAAAAGGCCTCATATGTGATTCAACATTGCCTTGAGGCCTGGAGTGCTTGGGGAAAACCCAGAATTTTAAAAACAGACAATGGACCAGCATATACCTCTCAAAAATTCCGACAGTTTTGTCGGCAAATGGATGTTACCCATCTAACTGGCCTACCTTATAACCCTCAAGGACAGGGCATTGTGGAACGTGCCCATCGTACACTCAAATCATATCTGATTAAACAAAAGGGGAGTATTGAGGATGTTCCACCCTCGGTACCAAGAGTTGCTGTATCCATGGCACTTTTTACCCTTAATTTCTTGAACTCTGATGCCCAAGGCCACACTGCGGCCGATCACCACAGTTTAGAGCCTGATAGGCCAAAAGAAATGGTAAAATGGAAAGATGCCTTGACTGATCTCTGGAAAGGCCCGGATCCTATTCTTATAAGATCCAGGGGAGCTGTGTGTGTTTTTCCACAGGAGGAAGAAAACCCCCTGTGGATCCCTGAAAGACTCACTCGAAGAGCTCCTTCACAACTCCAGAATAAGAAGGATGGAGGCCAAGTGGGTGATGAAGACTCTCCTACTCGGGATGATGGTTCCTAGTATGATGGGAGAGTTACAGTGGGCAATCATGTCTACCTTCCCCCTACCGATGCCAGTGATGCAGAATGCCCAGGTGTTCCCTAGATTTTTCACAACTAATAGAGAGTTGGGGCTTGCCTTTTTGCCTTTAGATCCTCAGATACAGAGTTTTCAGGATGAGAGAACCTTGTCATTAGTAGGAAGCTTGTGCTTTACTGTGATTTCTTCATTAAAGGATAATTTTATTCATATGGATCCAGAAAGATCTAATGCTAATCCTTTTGAATTAATGGAAGCTGTACTGATCTTTCTCCTATGGCAATGATTGCTGGAGGATATAGTGAGAAGGGACAGATTACTTTTGATTGGAAAGGGGCATTAGGCAACAGTCTGAGTGAGGGACAGAGCTATGGATCATCTGATTGGTCCTCCTCCAATGTTAAGTATACCCCTTTTAAGAGAACTAATTATTCAGCTGCCCTTTATTTGGGTTGTGAGTAATGATACCTTAGGTAAGAATCAGAAAGAAATAAATTGCTCTGCTTAGAATTGTTTTTATGCATTATGCTGGGATGCTATTAAGCACCCTTTTGCTTTGGTAATGCGCATGCCTCGATTTGTTCCAGTTCCTGTTGAGACGCCAAGTAATTTGAGTTTGTTTAGGGAAAAGCGAGATTTTTGGGATCTCTGCTATTATTGTGGGCCTGATAGCCACCGCCGCGGTTACTGCTTCGGTTACCGCCTCGGCCCTTGCACTTTCTGCCACTGTGCAGACAACTCAAACCATTAATGAACTATAGGCCACTGTGACCATGGTCCTAGATAAACAGGCCACTGCCAATTCTCAGATACAAGGAGGCCTGATGTTGGTAAACCAACAGATTAATTTGGTTCAGGAACAATTGGATATATTGTGGCAGATGGCCCAATTGGGATGTGAACAAAAGTTGCCTGGCCTTTGTGTCACTTCAGTACAATATGAGAATTTTACAAGAGCAGCTAACCTGTCACAAGCTCTGTCTCAACATTTATTACAGAATTGGACTTTTGAGTTTGAGCAGACACTCCGTGAGTTGAGAATGGCGATCCTGCAAGTGAATTCGACGCATCTGGATCTTTCTCTGATGGAAGGCCTCTCCTCCTGGATTTCATCTGCATTTTCTTATTTTAAGGAATGGGTGGGGGTAGGATCATTTAGCCTAGTTCTCTGCTGTGGAATAGTGTTGATGCTTTGGATGGTGTGTAAGCTCAGAGCCCAAACAAAAGAGACAAAGTGGTGGTGGCACAAGCACTTGCTGCCTTAGAACACGGAGCCTCCCCTGACATTTGGTTAACCATGTTAAAGCAATAGGTCGCTGGCCTCCCAGCTCTTGCACCCCACGAGGCTAGTCTCATTGCACGGGATAGAGTGGGTAGGCTTCAGCAGCCCAAGGAGTTGCAAGGCTAAGCACTGCACAGGAGAGGTCTGCGGTATAACGACTTTCTCCTGGGAGATAAGTCATCTTGCATGAAGGTTCTATGTCATGATCTCCTTCCCCCAGAAAAACGACATCGGACTGATCAGGGCTCTCTCTGGGGATAAGACCCTGGAGAGGAGCTTTGTACATGTTCCGAATTTGCACATGGGGATTTGACCTCTATCTCCACTCCAAAGTTGTGGGTGTCCTATTGCTTCAAAAATAAATGAATAGGGGAGATGTGAGGAGCCGCCCTCGCTATCGCTATTGCCGTTAGAAGATGGCGCTGACATCTGCTGTCAGTTGGAGTTAACCGTTAGAAGATGGCGCTGACATCTGCTGTCAGTTGGAGTTAACCGTTTAAGCTGTGCATCTCCCGTGGCGTCATCTGGGGTGATGTGCAAACCACCAATCCCGGCTCTACACGTCTCACTCGGAGCTCCTAGGCTTATATAAGGGGCTGGGTTTCTTAGCTTGGGGTCTCCCTCTAAGAAGCTGATCATCTATCACTCAAGATGCATTAAAGCTTTACTGCAGAAGGATCCGAGTGTTCTGCGTCGTTCTTGCTGGCGAGACGGTAGCGCGGGACACCTAACACTGACCCTAACCCTAACCCTAAACCTAACCCTAACCCTAACCCTAACACTACACCTAACCCTAAACCTAACCCTAATGGTAACCCAAACCCTAAACATAACCCTAACACCTAACCCTAACCGTAACACTAACCCTAAAACTAAACCTGACACTGACCCTGAACCTAAACCTAACCGTAAACCTAACCCTAACCCTGAACCCTAAACGTTACCCTAACCTTAACACTAAACCTAACCTTATCCCTAAACCTAACCCTAAACATTTCGCTAACCCTAACCCTAACGCTAACACTAACCATAACCCTAATGCTAACCCAAAACCAAACCCTGACACTAAAGCTAACGGTAACCCTAACGCTAATGATTACCCTAACCCTGACCCTACCTTAACCCTAATGCTTACCCTAAGACTAAGTCTAACCCTAACCCTAACCCTAAAACTAACCCTAACACTAACACTAACACTATCCATAACCCTAACTCTAACCCTAAGCTAACCCTAACCCTAACCCTAACACTAACCCTGGACCCTGAACACTGAACTCCACCCTAACCCTAACCCTTACCCTAACCCTAACCCTGAAACCTGAACCCCACCCTAAGCCTAACCTTAACCCTAACCCTAACACTAACACTAACACTATCCATAATCCTAACTCTAACCCTAAGCTAACCCTAACCCTAACCCTAACCCTAAAAATAACCCTGGACCCTGAACACTGAACCCCACCCTAACCCTAACCCTTACCCTAACCCTAACCCTAACCCTATCCCTAACACTAACCCTAACCCTAACCCTAACCCTAACCCTAAACCTAACCGTAACACAAAACCTACCCCTATCCCAAAACCTAAACCTAAACCTTTCCCTAACCCTAACCATAACACTAACACTAACCATAACCCTAATGCTAATCCTAACCCAAACCCTAACACTAAAGCTAACCCTAACCCTAACGCTAATTATTACCCTAACCCTAACCCTACCTTAACCCTAATGCTAACCCTAATACTAACCCTAAACTGAACCCTAACCCTAACCCTAACCCTAACCCTGAACCCTGAACCCTGAACCCTGAAACCTGAACCCTAACCCTAAACCTAACCTTAAACCTAACACTGACCATAACCCTATCCCTAACCCTAACCCTAAACTTAAACCTATCCCTAAACCTAACACTAAACCTATCTCTAACACTAACCCTAACACTAAAGCTAACCCTAAACCTAACCCTAACTCTAATGATTATCCTAACCCTAAACCTAACCCTAACGCTAAGCCTAACCCTAACGCTAACCCTAACCCTAAAACTAACCCTGACCATAACACTAAAGTTAAACCTAACCTAACCAGAACCCTAACCCTAAAGCTAACCCTAACCCTAAACATAATCCTAACCCTAACCCTAAACCTAACTCTAAAGTTGAACCTAACCAAAACACTAACCCTAAACTTGACCGTCACCCTGAGCCGACCCTAACCCTAACCCTAACGGTAACACTAAACCTAACCCTAAACCTAACCCTAACCCTCACCCAAACCCTCACCCAAACCCTAACCCAAACCTTAACACTAAACATAACCCTAAACCTAACCATAACCATAACCAAAAGCCTAACCCTAATCCAAACCCTAACCCTAACCCTAGCACTAACCCTAACCCTAACCCTGAAACTAACCCTGACCCTAACCCTGAACCTAACCCTAACCCTAACCCTAAACCTAACGCTAACCGTAATACTAAACCTAACCCTTTCCCTAAACTAACACTAAACCTATCGCCAACCCAAACCCTAAAACTAACAATAACCATAACCCTAATGCTAACCCTAACCCAAACCCTAATACTAAAGCTGACCCTAACCCTAACCCTTACTCTAATGATTATCCTAACCCTAACCCTAACACTATTCCTAACCCTAACGCTAAGCCTGAAAGACCCCAGGCGGGGGACTTTCATGGGAGGGAGACCCGAACCCAAGGAACAACGAGACCACGAGCTTGGATGCAACAGCAAGAGGCTTTATTTACACACGGGTACCCGGGCGTCTCAGTCTTGGGGGGCTGAGCGCGCCGAGCTGGGGACTCAGGGGTTCTTTTATAGCAAAAAGCGCAGTACAGAAGCAAGAAGCCTAGTTACAGGACCCTGATTGGGCAATTTAAATGAGGCTGGGGCTCAGAACGAGGGCAATTGAGGTTTTGCTTGGAACTCAAGTCTCGGCCTTGGCCCTATCTGAAGAACAATAGGTCTCTGTGCCTGCCCAGTCTTGCTGGGCTGGCTATGCAGACAGCAGACACCTGTGTCCCTGCCTGGGCAGAGTTCCCTTCTGATAGTAGTGACTACTCAGCCATGAAGACCTTGAGCTGAGCTCCCTTCTGATAAAAAAATGAATATTCAGCTGAGCTGTGGGGGGAAACGGAATTTTCCATAAGCCTCAGCTGCCTCTGTGTAGGCTGGGCCGGGGTCTTTCATTCCCCCATTGCTCTTGTAACTGAATGGAATCTTTCATTCAGAGGTTTCTGCCATCTCGAGATCCCTTTGCTTTAGCTGCTGGTATTGCTGAGTCAAGACCAGTGATTGTACAATCGATAACCTTTCTTTTATAAACTGGGTCAATCTGTTTAAAATGCATGTCCCAAACATCAGAATCAAAAGTATAATGATCAGGGGTCCCATAATGGTGGATATGAGAGTCGAATACCAGGGGGACCTGTTATACCAGTTCTGAAACCATCCCTGTTGGGACTCAATTAGTTGGTGGTACTTTTGGCGTCTTTCTTTTATTTTAGCCAGGTTGTCTCTTACCACTCCGGTATGGTCTGCATAAAAGCAGCATTCCTCTTTAAGGGCCGCACAAATTCCCCCCTGCTGTAAAAATAAGAGGTCTAGTCCCCTTCTATTTTGGAGGGCTACTTCTGCCAGGGAGGACAGGGACTTCTCCAGGGCAGCGACAGATTCCTCTAAAGACCGAATATCTGCACGCATTACTTGTTGTAGGAGTTGGAACTGTTTACCATAAACCTAACGTTAACCCTAACTCTAAACCTAAACCTAACCGTGAACCTAACCCTAACCCTAACCCTAACCCTAAAGTTAAACCTAACCCTAACCCTAAACCTAACCGTAACACTAAACCTAACCCTAAACCTAACCCTAAACCTAACCAAAACACTAACCCTAACCCTAACCCTAACTGTAACCCTAACCCTAATCCTGAACCTAACCCTGAAACAAACCTTGACCCTAACCTTAATCCTAACCCTAAACATAAACCCTGAATCCTGAAGCCTAACCTTCACACTAATCCTAACCCTAACCCTAACCCTAAACTTAACACTAAACCTAACCCTATCTCTAAACCTAACTCTAAACCTACCGCTAAACCTAACCCTAATCCTACCCCTAACCCTAACTCTCACCCTAACGGAACCCTAACCCTGACACTAACCCTAACCCTAACACTAACCGTAACACTAAACCTAACACTATCCCTAAACATAACCCTAAATCTATCGCTAACCCTAACCCTAATCCTAACCCTAACCCTAACCCTTACCCTAACGTTAACCCTAACTCTAACCCTAACCCTAACCATTACCCTAACTCTTAACCGTGAACCCTGAATCCTAACCCTAACCCTAAACATAACCATAACCCTATCCCTATACCTAACACTAACGCTAACCCTAACCGTAATCATAACACTAAACCTAATCCTATCCCTAAACCTAACCCCAAACCTAACCCTAACCCTTACCTATCGCTAACCCTAACCCTAACACTAACACTAACCATAACCCTAATGCTAACCCTAACCCAAAACATAACACTAAATCTAACCCTAACATTAACCCTAACTCTAATGATTATCCTAACCCTAACCCTAACACTAACCCTAACCTTAACCTTAACGCTACCCCTAAACCTAAATTTAAACCTAACCCTGACCCTAACCCAAAACCTAACACTAACCCTAAACGTAACCCCAACACTGACCCTAACCCTAAAGCTAGCCCTAACCCTAAAACTAACACTAACCGTAACCCTAATGCTAAACCTAACCCAAATCCTAAGCCTAACCCTAACCCAAACTCTAACCCTAAACCGAAACCTAAACCTAACCCTGACCCTAACTCTAACCCTAACCCTAACCATAACCCTAACCCTAACCCTATATCTGACCCTGACACTAACCCTAAACCTAACCCTATCCCTAACTCTAACCCTAACCGTAACACTAAACCTAAACCTAAACCTAACTCTAACCCTAAACATAACCCTAATCCTTAACCTAACCCTAAACCTGACCCTAACCCAAACCCTAACCCTGACCCTAACCCTAACCTTTACACTAAACTTAACCCTAAGCCTAACCCTAACTGTAATGGGAACATCAACCATAATCTTAATGCTAACCCTAACCCAACCCTTACACTAAAGCTAACCCTAACCCTAATGTTAATTATTACCCTAACTGTAACCCTACCCTAACCCTAATGTTAACCCTAAGACTAACCCTAACCCAACCCTTACACTAAAGCTAACCCTAACCCTAATGTTAATTATTACCCTAACTGTAACCCTACCCTAACCCTAATGCTAACCCTAAGACTAACCCTACCCCTAAAACTAAGCCTAACCTTAACCCTAACCCTAACCCTAACCTAACCCTAATCCTAACACTAACCCTAAACCTAACCCCAACCCTGACCCTTATTGTAACACTAGCCCTAACCCCAACCCTAACACTAAACCTAACACTAACCCTAACCCTAATGCTAAACCTAACCATAATCCTAAGATTAACCCTAATCCTAACCCTAACCCTAATCCTAACACTAACCCTAAACCTGACCCTGACCCTGACCCTAACACTAACCCTAACCCTAACCGTAACAATAAACCTAACCCAAATCCTAAACCTAACTGTAACCCTAACCCTAACCCTAACTGTACCACTAAACATAACCCTATCCCTAAACCTAACCCTAACCCTAACCCTAACCTAAACCCTAAAGCTAACCCTAAACCTAACGCTAACCCTAACCCTAACCCTTACTCTAACGCTAACTTTAATCCTAAACCTAACCCTAACATTAACCCTAACCCTAACCATAACACTAAACCTAACCCTATCCCTAAACCTAACCCTAACCCTAACCCTAACCATAACACTAAACCTAACCCTATCCCTAAACCTATCCCTAAACCTTTCGCTAAAACTAACCCTAACACTAACCATAACCCTAATGCTAACCCTAACCCAAACCCTAACATTAAGGTAAACCTAACCCTAACGCTAATCATTACCCTAACCATAACACTACCCTAACCCTAATGCTAACCCTAACACTAACCCTAACCCTAAACCTAACCCTAACTCTAATGATTATCCTAACCTTAACCCTAACCCTAACCATAACCATAACCTAACCCTAACCGTAAACTATCGCTAACCCTAACCCTAACAGTAACACTAACCATAACAATAATGCTAACCCTAACACAAAACCTAACACTAAAGCTAACACTAACAATAACCCTAACTATAATGATTATCCTAAACCTAACCCTAACACTAACCCTAACCTGAACGTTAACGCTAACACTAAACCTAAACCTAACCCTGACCCTAACCCTAACCATAAACCTAACCCTAATCCTAACACTAAACCTAAACCTAACCCTAAACCTAACCATAACACTAAACCTAACCCTATCCCTAAACCTAACTCTAAACCTACTAACCCTAACCCTAACACTAACACTAACCATAACCCTAATGCTAACCCTAACCCAAAACCTAACACTAAAGCTAACCCTAACACTAACTCTAACTCTAATGATTATCCTCACCCTAACCCTAACACGAACACTAACCCTAACTTAAACCCTAACCCTAAACCTAAACCTAACGCTGACCCTAACCCTAACCCTAAACCTAACCCTAACCCTAACCCTATCACTACACCTAACCCTAAACGTAACCCTAATGTTAACCCAAACCCTAAACCTAACCGTAACCCCTAACCCTAACCGTAACACTAACCCTAACACTAAACCTGACACTGACCCTGAACCTAAACCTAACCGTAAACCTAACCCTAACCCTGAACCCTAACTGTAACCCTAACCTTAACACTAAATCTAACCTTATCCCTAAACCTAACACTAAACATTTCACTAACCCTAACCCTAACGCTAACACTAACCATAACCCTAATGCTAACCCTAACCCAAACCCTAACACTAAAGCTAACAGTAACACTAACACTAATGATTACGCTAACACTGACCCTACTCTAACCCTAATGCTAACCCTAAGACTAAGTCTAAACCTAAAACTAACCCTAACGCTAACCCTAACCCTAACTCTAATGTTAACCCTAACCCAAACCCTAATCCTAAGCCTAAACCTAACACTAACCCTAAGCCTAACCGTAACACTAAAGCTAACCCTATCCCTAATCCTAACCCTAAACCTAACCCTAACCCTAAACCATACCCGAACAATAACCAAAACACTAACACTAACCATAACCCTAATGCTAACCCTAACCCAAACTGTAACACTAAAGCTAACCCTAACCCTAACCCTAACGATAATGATTATCCTAACCATAACCATAACCCTAACCCTAACCCTAAACTAACCCTAACCCTAACACTAATCCTAAACCAAAACGTAACCCTAAACCTAACCCTAACCCTAACCCTAACACTAACCCTATCCCTAACCATAACATTAAACCAAACCCTATCCCTAAACCTAACTATAACCCTAACCCTAACACTAACCCTGGACCCTGAACACTGAACCCCACCCTAACACTAACCCTTACCCTAACCCTAACCCTAACCCTAACACTAACACTAACTCTATCCATAACCGTAACTCCAACCCTAAGCTAACCCTAACCCTAACCCTAACAATAACCCTGGACCCTGAACACTAAACCCCTCCCCTAACCCTAAGCCTTACCCTAACCCTAACCCTAACTCTAACCCTAACCCTAACCCTAACCCTAACTCTAACACTAACACTAACACTAACACTATCCATAACCCTAACTCTAACCCTAAGCTAACCCTAACCCTAACCTAACAGTAACACAAAACCTAACCCTATCCCTAAACCTAAACCTAAACCTTTCCCTAACCCTAACCATAACAGTAACACTAACCATAACCCTAATGCTAACCCTAACACAAACCCTAACACTAAAGCTAACCCTAACCCTAACGCTAATTATTACCCTAACCCTAACCCTACCCTAACCCTAACGCTAACCCTAATACTAACCCTAAACTGAACCCTAACCCTAACACTAACCCTAACACTAACCCTGAACCCTGAACCCTGAAACCTGAACCCTAACCCTAACCCTAACCCTAACCTTAAACCTAACCCTGACCATAACCCTATCCCTAACCCTAACCCTAAACTTAAAACTATCCCTAAACCTAACACTAAACCTATCTCTAACACTAACCCTAACACTAAAGCTAACCCTAAACCTAACCCTAACTCTAATGATTATCCTAACCCTAAACCTAACCCTAACCCTAACCCTAACCTTAACGCTAACCCTAACCCTAAAACTAGCCCTGACCCTAACACTAAAGTTAAACCTAACCTAACCAGAACCCTAACCCTAAAGCTAACCCTAACCCTAAACATAATCCTAACCCTAACCCTAACCCTAACCTTAACGCTAAAGTTAAATGTAACCATAACACTAACCCTAAACTTGACCCTCACCCTGACCCGACCCTAACCATAACCCTAACCCTAACGGTAACACTAAAACTAACCCTAAACCTAACCCTAACCCTCACTCAAACCATTACCTAAACCCTAACCATAACCATAACACTAAACCTAAACCTATCCCTAAACTTAACCCTAAAATTAAACCTCCCCCTAACCCTAACCCTAACACTAACCCTAGCACTAATTCTAACACTAACCATAACCCTAATGCTAACCCTAACCCAAACCCTAACACTAAAGCTAACCCTAACTCTAACCCTACCACTAATGATTATCCTAACCCTATCCCTAACCCTAACCTTAACCCTAAACTAACCCTAACCCTAACACTAACCCTAACCCTAAACCTAACCCTAAACCTAACCCTAACCTAAACCTAACACTAACGGTAACCCTAACCCTAAAACTAACCCTGACCCTAACACTAAAGTTAAACCTAACCTAACCAGAACCCTAACCCTAAAGATAACCCTAACCCTAACTATAATCCTAACCCTAACCCTAACCCTAACCCTAACGCTAAAGTTAAACCGAACCATAACACTAACCCTAAACTTGACCCACCCTGACCCGACCCTAACCGTTACCATAACCCTAACGGTAACACTAAACCTAACCCTAACCCTCAACCAAACCCTCACCCAAACCCTCACCCAAACCCTAACACAAACCTTAACACTAAACATAACCCTAAACCTAACCATAACCATAAACAAAAGGCTAACCCTAATCCGAACCCTAACCCTAACCTTGCACTAACCCTAACCCTAAACCTGAAGCTAACCCTAACCCTAACCCTGAACCTAACCCTAACCCTAACCCTAAACCTAACGCTAACCGTAACACTAAACCTAACCCTTTCCCTAAACTAACACTAAACCTATCGCTAACCCAAACCCTAAAACTAACAATAACCATAACCCTAATGCTAACCCTAACCCAAACCCTAATACTAATGCTGACCCTAACACTAACCCTTACTCTAATGATTATCCTAACCCTAACCCTAACACTATTCCTAACCCTAACGCTAACCATAACCCTAAACCAAAACCTAACTCTGACCCTAATCCTAAACCTACCCCTAACCCTAACCCTAACCCTTACACTAACCCTAACACTAACCCTCACCCCAACCCTAAACCGAACCCTAACCCCAGCCCTAACCCTAACCCTAACCCTAACCCCAACCCTGAAACTAATCCTAACCCTAACCCCTATGATAAAACTAACCATAACACCAGCCCTAACCCTAACAGTCACCTTAACCCTAAACCCTGAACACTGACACCTAGCCCTAACCCTAACGCTAACCCTAAACCTAAAGTTAAACCTAACCCTAACCCTAACCCCATTGCTAACCCACACCCTAACCGTAACACTAAACCTCCCCCTAACCCTAACCTTAACACTAACCCTAGCACTAATACTAACACTAACCATAACCCTAATGCTAACCCTAACCCAAACCCTAACACTAAAGCTAACCCTAACTCTAACCCTACCACTAATGATTATCCTAACCCTAACCCTAACCTTAACCCTAAACTAACCCTAACCCTAACACTAACCCTAACCCTAAACCTAACCCTAAACCTAACCCTAACCTAAACCTAACACTAACGGTAACCCTAACCCTAAAACTAACCCTGACCCTAACACTAAAGTTAAACCTAACCTAACCAGAACCCTAATCCTAAAGATAACCCTAACCCTAACTATAATCCTAACCCTAACCCTAACCCTAACCCTAACGCTAAAGTTAAACCGAACCATAACACTAACCCTAAACTTCACCCACCCTAACCCGACCCTAACCATTACCGTAACACTAACGGTAACACTAAACCTAACCCTAACCCTCAACCAAACCCTCACCCAAAACCTAACCCAAACCTTAACACTAAACATAACCCTAAACCTAACCATAACCGTAACCAAAAGGGTAACCCTAATCCGAACCCTAACCCTAACCCTAGCACTAACCCTAACCCTAAACCTGAAGCTAACCCTAACCCTAACCCTGAACCTAACCCTAACCCTAACCCTAAACCTAACGCTAACCGTAACACTAAACCTAACCCTTTCCCTAAACTAACACTAAACCTATCGCTAACCCAAACCCTAAAACTAACAATAACCATAACCCTAATGCTAACCCTAACCCAAACCCTAATACTAATGCTGACCCTAACACTAACCCTTACTCTAATGATTATCCTAACCCTAACCCTAACACTATTCCTAACCCTAACGCTAACCATAACCCTAAACCAAAACCTAACTCTGACCCTAATCCTAAACCTAACCCTAACCCTAACCCTTACACTAACCCTAACACTAACCCTCACCCAAACCCTAAACCTAACCCTAACCCCAGCCCTAACCCTAACCCTAACCCTAACCCCAACCCTGAAACTAATCCTAACCCTAACCCCTACGATAAACCTAACCATAACCCCAGCCCTAACCCTAACAGTAACCTTAACCCTAAACCCTGAACACTGACACCTAGCCCTAACCCTAACGCTAACCCTAAATCTAAAGTTAAACCTAACCCTAACCCTAACCCCATTGCTAAACCACACCCTAACCGTAACACTAAACCTAACCCTTAACCTAACCCTAACCCTAACCAGAACCTAACACTAACACTAACCATAACCCTAATGCTAACCCTAACCCAAACCTAACACTAAAGCTAACCCTAACCTAATCCTAACTCTAATGATTATCCTAACCCTAATCCTAACACTAACCCTAACCTTACCGTTAACGCTAACCCTAAAACTAAACTTAAACCTAACCCCGACCCTAACCCTAACCCTAACACTAACCCTAACCATAACCATAACACTGAACCTAACCCTATCCCTAAACTTAACCCTAAACTTAAACCTCCCCCTAACCCTAACCCTAACCTTAACACTAACCCTAGCACTAACACTAACACTAACCATAACCCTAATGCTAACCCTAACCCAAACCCAACACTAAAGCTAAGCCTAACTCTAACCCTACCGCTAATGATTATCCTAACCCTAACCCTAACCCTAACACTAAGCCTAAACCTAACCCTAACCCTAACACTAACCCTAACCCTAACCCTAACCCTGATCCCAACCCTAAACCTAACCGTAACACCAGCCCTAACAGTAACCCTAACCCTATCCCTAACCTTAACCATAATCCTAACACTAACCCTAATCCTAACCCTAACCCTAACCTTAACCCTAAACTAACCCTAACCCTAACACTAACCTACCCTTAACGGTAACCCTAACCCTAACACTAACCCTAACCCTAACCCTAACACTAACACTAACCCTGGACCCTGAACACTGAACCCCACCCTAACCCTAACCCTTACCCTAACCCTAACCCTAACCCTGAACCCTGAACCCCACCCTAACCCTAACCTTAACCCTAACCCTAACACTAACACTATCCATAACCCTAACTCTAACCCTAAGCTAACCCTAACCCTAACCCTAACCCTAACAATAACCCTGGACCCTGAACACTGAACCCCACCCTAACCCTAACCCTTACCCTAACCCTAACCCTAACCCTATCCCTAACACTAACCCTAACCCTAACCCTAACCCTAACCCTAAACCTAACCGTAACACAAAACCTACCCCTATCCCAAAACCTAAACCTAAACCTTTCCCTAACCCTAACCATAACACTAACACTAACAATAACCCTAATGCTAACCCTAACCCAAACCCTAACACTAAAGCTAACCCTAACCCTAACGCTAATTATTACCCTAACCCTAACCCTACCTTAACCCTAACGCTAACACTAATACTAACCCTAAACTGAACCCTAACCCTAACCCTAACCCTAACCCTGAACCCTGAACCCTGAACCCTGAACCCTGAAACCTGAACCCTAACCCTAAACCTAACCTTAAACCTAACACTGACCATAACCCTATCCCTAACCCTAACCCTAAACTTAAACCTATCCCTAAACCTAACACTAAACCTATCTCTAACACTAACCCTAACACTAAAGCTAACCCTAAACCTAACCCTAACTCTAATGATTATCCTAACCCTAAACCTAACCCTAACCCTAAGCCTAAACCTAACGCTAACCCTAACCCTAAAACTAACCCTGACCCTAACACTAAAGTTAAACCTAACCTAACCAGAACCCTAACCCTAAAGCTAACCCTAACCCTAAACATAATCCTAACACTAACCCTAACCCTAACCTTAACGCTAAAGTTAAATGTAACCATAACACTAACCCTAAACTTGACCCTCACCCTGACCCGACCCTAACCATAAACCTAACCCTAACGGTAACACTAAAACTAACCCTAAACCTAACCCTAACCCTCACTCAAACCCTTACCTAAACCCTAACCATAACCATAACACTAAACCTAAACCTATCCCTAAACTTAACCCTAAACTTAAACCTCCCCCTAACCCTAACCCTAACACTAACCCTAGCACTAATTCTAACACTAACCATAACCCTAATGCTAACCCTAACCCAAACCCTAACACTAAAGCTAACCCTAACTCTAACCCTACCACTAATGATTATCCTAACCCTAACCCTAACCTTAACCCTAAACTAACCCTAACCCTAACACTAACCCTAACCCTAAACCTAACCCTAACCCTAACCTTAACCTAACCCTAACACTAACGGTAACCCTAACCCTAAAACTAACCCTGACCCTAACACGAAATTAAACCTAACCTAACCAGAACCCTAACCCTAAAGCTAACCCTAACCCTAACTATAATCCTAACCCTAACCCTAACCCTAACCCTAACCCTAACCCTAAAGTTAAACCGAAACATAACACTAACCCTAAAATTGACCCACCCTGACCCGACCCTAACCGTAACCCTAACCCTAACGGTAACCCTAAAACTAACCCTAAACCTAACCCTAACCCTCACCCAAACCCTAACCCAAACCTTAACACTAAACATAACCCTAAACCTAACCATAACCATAACCAAAAGCCTAACCATAATCCTAACCCTAACCCTAACCCTAGCACTAACCATAACCCTAAACCTGAAGCTAAACCTGAACCTAACCCTGAACCTAACCCTAACCCTAACCCTAAACCTAACGCTAACCGTAACACTAAACCTAACCCTTTCCCTAAACTAACACTAAACCTATCGCTAACCCAAACCCTAAAACTAACAATAACCATAACCCTAATGCTAACCCTAACCCAAACCCTAATACTAATGCTGACCTAACACTAACCCTTACTCTAATGATTATCCTAACCCTAACCCTAACACTATTCCTAACCCTAACGCTAACCCTAACCCTAAACCTAAACCTAACTCTGACCCTAATCCTAAACCTAACTCTAACCCTAACCCTAACCCTTACACTAACACTAACACTAACCCTCACCCCAAACCTAAACCTAACCCTAACCCCAGCCCTAACCCTAACCCTAACCCTAACCCCAACCCTAAAACTAATCCTAACCCTAACCCCTACGATAAACTTAACCATAACCCCAGCCCTAACCCTAACAGTAACCTTAACCCTAAACCCTGAACACTGAAACCTAGCCCTAAACCTAACGCTAACCCTAAACCTAAAGTTAAACCTAACCCTAACCCTAACCCCATTGCTAACCCACACCCTAACCGTAACACTAAACCTAACCCTTAACCTAACCCTAACCCTAACCAGAACCCTAACAATAACACTAACCATAACCCTAATGCTAACCCTAACCCAAACCTAACACTAAAGCTAACCCTAACACTAACCCTAACTCTAATGATTATCCTAACCCTAATCCTAACACTAACCCTAACCTTACCGTTAACGCTAACCCTAAAACTAAACTTAAACCTAACCCCGACCCTAACCCTAACCCTAACACTAACCCTAACCATAACCATAACACTGAACCTAACCCTATCCCTAAACTTAACCCTAAACTTAAACCTCCGCCTAACCCTAACCCTAACCCTAACACTAACCCTAGCACTAATACTAACACTAACCATAACCCTAATGCTAACCCTAACCCAAACCCAAGACTAAAGCTAACCCTAACTCTAACCCTACCGCTAATGATTATCCTAACCCTAACCCTAACCCTAACCTTAACCCTAAACTAACCCTAACCCTAAAACTAACCCTAACCCTAACCCTGATCCCAACCCTAAACCTAACCGTAACACCAGCCCTAACCTTAACCCTAACCCTATCCCTAAACTTAACCATAATCCTAACACTAACAATAATCCTAACCCTAAGCCTAACCCTAAGGTTAAACCTAACCCTAACCATAACCCTAACCATAACACTAGACGTAACCCTATCCCTAAACCTAACCCTAAACCTATCGGTAAACATAAGCCTATTCCTAACCCTAACCCTAACTCTCACACTAATGTTAACCCTAACCCTAACCCTCACCCTAAACCTAACACAAAAACTGACCGTGACCTTGTTCCTAACACTAACCCTAACCCTTACCCTAACCGTAACCCAAAACATAACCATAACCCTCTCCCTATACCTATCCCTAACCATAACCCTAACCCTAACCATAACACTAAACCTTACCCTATCCCTAAACCTAACCCTAAGCATATCGCTAACCCTAACCCTAACACTAACACTAACCATAACCCTAATGCTAACCCTAACCCAAAACCTAACATAAGCTACCCCTAACACTAACCATAACCGTAAAGCTATCGCTAACCCTAACCATAACACTAACACTAACCATGACCCTAATGCTAACCCTAACCCAAAACCTAACACTAACGCTAACCCTACACTAACCTTAACTCTAATGATTATCCTAACCCTAATCCTAACATTATCCCTAACCCTAACGTTAACCCTAACCCTAAAACTAAACCTAAACCTGACCCTAACCCTAACCCTAACCCTAACCCTAACCCTAACCCTAAACCTAACCCTAACCCTAACACTAAACCTAATCCTAACGTTAACCCTAACCCTAAAACTAAACCTAAACCTGACCCTAACCCTAACCTTAAACCTAACCCTAACCCTAAAACTAACCCCAACCCTAACCCTAAACTAACGCTAGCCCTAACCCTAACCCTAACCCTAACCCTAAACCTAACCATAACCCTAACCCTAACGCTAAACCTAACCCTTACCCTACCCTAACACTAACACTAACCTAATAATAAGCCTAACCCTAACCTTAACCCTAACCCTAACCCTGAACCTGAACCTGACCATAACCCTAACCCTAACCCTAACCCTAACCCTAAACCTAACCCTAACCCTAACACTAATGCTAATCCTAAACTTAACCCTAATCCTATCCCTAACCCTAACCCTAAACTAATCCTAACCCTAACCTTAACCCTAACCCTAATCCTAATCCTAACCCTAACCCTAACCCTAAACCTAACCCCAACCCTGACCCTAAACATAACGCTAGCCCTAACCCTAAAACTAACCCTAAACCTAACACTAACCATAACGCTAAACTTAACCCTAATCCTAAGCCTAACCCTAACCCTAACCCTAATGTTAAACCTAACCCTAACCCTAACCCTAACCCTATCACTAACCCTAACCCTAAGTATAACACTAAACCTAACCCTATCCCTAAACCTAACCCTAAACCGAATCCTCCCCCTAACACTAACCCTAACCCTAACCCTAACCCTAACCCTAGACTAGTACTAACACTAACCATAACCCTAATGCTAACCCTAACCCAATTCCTAACACTAAAGCTAACCCTAAATCTAACCCTACGGCTAATGATTATCCTAACCCTAACCCTAACCGTAACACTAAACCTAACCCTAACACTAACCCTAACTGTAACCCTAAACCTAACCCTAACTGTACCACTAAACATAACCCTATCCCTAAACCTAACTCTAACCATAACCCTAACCCTAAAGCTAACCCTAAACCTAACGCTAACCCTAACCCTAACCATTACTCTAATGTTAACCCTAACCCTATTCCTAATCCTACGCCTAACCCTAACACTAACCCTAAGCCTAACCGTAACACTAAACCTAAACCTATCTCTAATCCTAACCCTAAACCTAAACCTCACCCTAATTCTAACCCTAACCCTAACTCTAACCCTAACCCTAACCCTAACTATAACACTAAACCTAACCCTATCTCTAAACCTAACCCAAACCTAAACCTAACCTAACTCTAACCCTAACCCTAACTCTAACCCTAACCCTAACCCTAACCATAACACTAAACCTAACCCTATCTCTAAACCTAACCCTAAACCTAAACCTCACCCTAACTCTAACCCAAACTCTAACTCTAACCCTAACCCTAACCCTAACCATAACACTAAACCTAACCCTATCCCTAAACCTAACCTTAAACCTATCACTAACCCTAACCCTAACACTAACACTAACCATAACCCTAATGCTAACCCTAACCCAAAACCTAACACTAACTCTAATGATTATCCTAACCCTAACCCTAACACGAACCCTAACCCTAACTTTAACCCTAACCCTAAACCTAAACCTAACACTGACCCTAACCCTAACCCTAAACCTAACCCTAACCCTAACACTACACCTAAACCTAAACCTAACCCTAATGTTAACCCAAACCCTAAACATAACCCTAACACCTAACCCTAACCGTAACACTAACCCTAACACTAAACCTGACACTGACCCTGAACATAAACCTAACCGTAAACCTAACCCTAACCCTGAACCCTAAACGTTACCTTAACCTTAACACTAAACCTAACCTTATCCCTAAACCTAACCCTAAACATTTCGCTAACCCTAACCCTAACGCTAACACTAACCATAACCCTAATGCTAACCCTAAACCAAACCCTAACACCAAAGCTAACGGTAACCCTAACGCTAATGATTACCCTAACCCTGACCCTACCTTAACCCTAATGCTAACCCTAAGACTAAGTCTAACCCTAAACCTAACCCTAAAGCTAACCCTAACCCTAACTCTAATGTTAACCCTAACCCTAACCCTAATCCTAAGCCTAACCCTGACACTAACCCTAAGCCTAACCGTAACACTAAACCTAACCCTATCCCTAATCCTAACCCTAAACCTAAACCTAACCCTAAACGATACCCGAACACTAACCCAAACACTAACACTAACACTAACCATAACCCTAATGCTAACCATACCCCAAAATGTAACACTAAAGCTAACCCTAACCCTAAACCTAACGCTAACCGTAATACTAAACCTAACCCTTTCCCTAAACTAACACTAAACCTATCGCCAACCCAAACCCTAAAACTAACAATAACCATAACCCTAATGCTAACCCTAACCCAAACCCTAATACTAAAGCTGACCCTAACCCTAACCCTTACTCTAATGATTATCCTAACCCTAACCCTAACACTATTCCTAACCCTAACGCTAAGCCTGAAAGACCCCAGGCGGGGGACTTTCATGGGAGGGAGACCCGAACCCAAGGAACAACGAGACCACGAGCTTGGATGCAACAGCAAGAGGCTTTATTTACACACGGGTACCCGGGCGTCTCAGTCTTGGGGGGCTGAGCGCGCCGAGCTGGGGACTCAGGGGTTCTTTTATAGCAAAAAGCGCAGTACAGAAGCAAGAAGCCTAGTTACAGGACCCTGATTGGGCAATTTAAATGAGGCTGGGGCTCAGAACGAGGGCAATTGAGGTTTTGCTTGGAATTCAAGTCTCGGCCTTGGCCCTATCTGAAGAACAATAGGTCTCTGTGCCTGCCCAGTCTTGCTGGGCTGGCTATGCAGACAGCAGACACCTGTGTCCCTGCCTGGGCAGAGTTCCCTTCTGATAGTAGTGACTACTCAGCCATGAAGACCTTGAGCTGAGCTCCCTTCTGATAAAAAAATGAATATTCAGCTGAGCTGTGGGGGGAAACGGAATTTTCCATAAGCCTCAGCTGCCTCTGTGTAGGCTGGGCCGGGGTCTTTCATTCCCCCATTGCTCTTGTAACTGAATGGAATCTTTCATTCAGAGGTTTCTGCCATCTCGAGATCCCTTTGCTTTAGCTGCTGGTATTGCTGAGTCAAGACCAGTGATTGTACAATCGATAACCTTTCTTTTATAAACTGGGTCAATCTGTTTAAAATGCATGTCCCAAACATCAGAATCAAAAGTATAATGATCAGGGGTCCCATAATGGTGGATATGAGAGTCGAATACCAGGGGGACCTGTTATACCAGTTCTGAAACCATCCCTGTTGGGACTCAATTAGTTGGTGGTACTTTTGGCGTCTTTCTTTTATTTTAGCCAGGTTGTCTCTTACCACTCCGGTATGGTCTGCATAAAAGCAGCATTCTTCTTTAAGGGCCGCACAAATTCCCCCCTGCTGTAAAAATAAGAGGTCTAGTCCCCTTCTATTTTGGAGGGCTACTTCTGCCAGGGAGGACAGGGACTTCTCCAGGGCAGCGACAGATTCCTCTAAAGACCGAATATCTGCACGCATTACTTGTTGTAGGAGTTGGAACTGTTTAGTTTCCTGCAGTGCGACAGTACCGGTTCCTATTCCTGCTGCTATGCCTCCCATGGTTAATCCCCCTAGTAGGATGGCAGTAGTGATGGAGATAGGTTCCCTCTTACTGCGGCCAGTTCTTATCAAGTCATAGTCAGAGGGGTGGTAAATTACCTTAGGCCATAATTCGATCAGAACACAATAGTCAACGGTGGCATCTAGTACGGTGGTGGAGACACAAGGGGTTAATCCAGTGTTGCATGCCCAATATGTGCCATTGGGGGCTATCAAGTAGCGGCCACTTTGGGGCAAAGGCTCAGTGGCATTGCATAGTCCTTGATGCGTGGCGGGGACTTTACCTATACATAGCCCCTTTCCAGACACTTCTGAGATGGTCAATTTATGTTGCATGGCTGTCCCACAAAGGGCCTCAGCTGTGGCCTGATTTGTATATTTGCCCACAACCGCTAAGCCTTCATAATAGGGAGGTTGAGGAGTCAGACAAAGCCAGCATTCCTTAGTCTTATCTGGGCGAGTTAAATTCAGAGTGGCATATGTCCCTTGGATCAGGGCTAATATTCTATTTCCCCGGTGCCTTTAAGGGGGGGACCCGAGGAGGGGGGTTTGGGAGTGCTTTCTGTAGGCGCGGGAGCAGCTGTGGTTTTAGGCAGGGTCAGGGGCCTGGTATCAGCCTTGGGCATGAGTAGGCTAGGCTGCTTTTGATCAGCAAGGACCTGGTTAGGGCCTATGGCCTGTGGATTGACAGGAGCCACCTTACATCTGATTTTGAAGATTACCCCCCCTGTCTGGCCCGTATAGATACCAACGCAAACCCCAGGTATACCCAGTCTGCCAGTCCGGGGCTTGCTTTCCCTGCACAGTGAAGGAAATGGCAAGGGGCATACCTATCATTCCAGGTTGTCCTTTGTCCCAGCCTCTGCGTACTTGTATTTTATCCCAGGATGAGGATGGCCTCCAATATGCGTCCCCTGTAGTCTCGCACCCCCACGCTGCACAGAAAAAGTAATCATGTCCCCCACATTTCCGGGCCTGTTGCCAGGTACGTCCATCTTGGGGGCAGACATAGAAGTCCTGTGAATTTAGCTGCTCTCTGGCTCTGCGACTAACACACCCGGGGGTGGTTTCTCTGGAGTCCATGAGTATGAATGCACGTCGACGTCTGTAAAAGTGGGAAGCACTGGCGCATGCCTTTGGGTGACAATGGGGAATGTCCCAAGTGTCCAACCCTGCTACTAAATCACAAAATTCAGGCCATAGAGTAGGCCACCATGTCCCAAGTGCATGTGGTTCCGTGACAGCATAAATGACCTCCCCCATTTGGGAGAGAACCTCCCAGGTTAATTTATAAACGGTATGGGGACTGGAGGCCACACCAGTGTTTGATTTTATGAGGAGGGCTATTAGCAGGAGGGAGAGGAGCGGGTAAGTTTTATTTTTAAAGGATTTTGAGTGCGTTGAGCTTTCCATCCTGAGTCCGGATCCTCAGGGAAGGCAGCTTTTACGTGCGAGGCGTGTATCCAAGCAGCAATCCCGTCCACCTTGAGAGCAGTAGGGGTGGTCAACAGGACCGTGTATGGTCCCTTCCAGCGGGGTTCAAGGTTCTTAGCCTGGTGGCACCGGACCCAAACGCTGTCTCCCACGTGGTAGGAGTGAGGGACGATAGGGTGTCTCCTCTGGTCTCGGTACGCTTGGTCCAGAGGCTTCCAGACTTCCTGCTGGACCAGCTGGAGTGCCTGCAGGTGAGCTTGAAGAGAGGAGGAATTGGCATAGTCAGAAATATCTTGGTCAAAGAACTGAACAAAGGGAATGGTGGTTCCATATAAAATTTCAAAAGGGGTGAGGACATGGGGGCCCGGTGTATTCCGGGCACGAAAGAGGGCAAGGGGGAGCAAGAGGACCCAGTCTTTAGTGCCAGCTGCCAGCGATAATTTAGTTATAGTCTCCTTAATGGTTCTATTCATTCGCTCTACCTGTCCTGAGCTTTGGGGTCGGTAAGCACAATGTAATTTCCAATCAATCCCCAACAAGGTGGCCACAGACTGACTTACCTGAGAAACAAAGGCAGGCCCGTTGTCTG
Source organism: Mesocricetus auratus (assembly GCF_017639785.1). NCBI lineage: Eukaryota > Metazoa > Chordata > Mammalia > Rodentia > Cricetidae > Mesocricetus > Mesocricetus auratus. Next base: position 38,806 of record NW_024429997.1, read on the forward strand.
TCCCCAATACCTGTGGCATTCCGTAACGGGGGAAGATTTCTTCAAGAAGTTTCTTGGTGACCACCTTCGCCGTCTCGTGCTTGGTGGGGTAGGCTTCAGTCCATCCCGAGAAGGTGTCAACAAAAACCAGGAGGTACTTGTATCCATATTTTCCTGGTTTGATTTCTGTGAAATCTATTTCCCAATGCACCCCAGGCCGGTGCCCACGAGTCCCCATGGGTAGCTTTAGCCTGGTCATATTGACGCGGGCGCAGGCGTCACATTGCTCAGTCACTTGTTTTATTATTTCTTCTATTCCCAACAGGTGGCGAGTATTTTCTCCCCGGGCTAATAGTTCTCGCATTTTCCTGGAGCTCAAATGAGTGAGTTTGTGTAGGCTGTTAACCAGCTATCTAGTCATTAGGCGGGGAAGGACAGTTTTTCCTTGATAGGTCCAGAGACCATCATGTACTCGGGTAAACCCCAGTCTTTTCATGGCTTTGATGTCTTTTATCTCATAGTCCCATGATGGGGAGGTCTTCTCGGAAGCCTCATTAGTTACAGGGACTACAGCTGCCTGAAGGAGGTGACTGCTGCTTTCCATGGCCAGGGCAGCCTCCCGGGCGGCCAGGTCTGCCCTCCGGTTTCCCCGGGCGACTGGGCTGTCGCCTTTCTGATGCCCTGGGCAATGTATGATACTGAGGGCGGTTGGCAGGTGCAGAGCCTCTAAGAGGGCCAGGATTTCCTTTTTGTTTTTAATGTCTCTGCCCTCTGAGGTCAATAGCCCCCTTCGCCTATAAATTTCACCATGGATGTGAGCGGTGGCAAAAGCATAGCGGCTGTCTGTGTAGACAGTGAGTTTCTTACCTTCTGCCAGTCTCAGGGCCTGTGTTAAGGCAATCAGTTCTGCTCGTTGAGCCGATGTTCCTGGCGGCAGGGCCTCGGCCCAAATTGTTTCTGACTCAGTTGTCACTGCAGCACCGGCTTTCCTTTCCCCTTGATGTACAAAGCTGCTTCCGTCCGTGAACCAGACATGGTCGGGGTTGGGAAGGGGTTGATCCGTGAGGTCAGCTCTCATCCCATGGACCTCAGCCAGGACCTGCAAGCAGTCATGAGTCTCTGCTTCCCCGGGAAGGGAAGTAGCGAGGCGGGGTTTAGGGTCACCGGAGCCCGAAGTGAATTCGGTCCTTGTCCAGCAACAAAGTCTGGTAATGAGTCATCCTGGCATTCGTGAGCCAGCGGCCCGGTGGCTGCCTGATGACCGCCTCCATAGCATGGGGGCATAAATAGTCAAAGGCTGCCCCAAAGTCAATTTGTGAGAGTCCTTTATGAGAACTGTGGTGGCGGCGATCATGCGGAGACATGGGGGCCATCCTGACGCTACGGGGTCTAATCTCTTAGATAGGTAGGCGACCGGTCGTCTCCAGGGCCCAAGTTTTTGAGTTAGGACCCCCTTCGCATAACCCTCTTGCTCAGCCACGAATAAGTCAAAGGGTTTAGTCAGATCAGGTAACCCCAGAGCTGGGGAGCAGAGCAGAGCCTTCTTGATGTCCATGAAGGCTTTTTCCTGGCTCTCCCCCCAGTCAAAGGCAGGCCCCGTCTTGGTGAGGGGGTACAGGGGTGCTGCCATCTCCGCAAACCCGGGATCCACAGTCTACAGAAACCTGCCGTTCCCAAGAATTCCCTCAGTTTTCGGGGGTCTTGGGAGGAGGGATGTCAAGTATGGCCTGCTTTCGGGCTTCTGTTAGCCAACGTTTTCCATCCTGGATTTTGTACCCCAAGTAGGTGACCTGGGTCCGGCAGATTTGGGCCTTCTTGGCAGAGGCCCTATACCCCAAGTCTCCTAAAGTCTTTAAGAGAGCTTCTGTCCCCCTAAGGCATTCCTCCTCTGTTTTGGTGGCTATCAGGATGTCATCCACATATTGTAAGAGGATGACCTCAGGGTGGTGGACTCTAAATCCGGCCAAATCCTGATGCAAGGCCTCATCAAAGAGGGTGGGGCTATTTTTGAACCCTTGGGGCAACCTAGTCCATGTAAGTTGTCCCGAGATTCCCAGGTCTGCATCCTGCCATTCAAAGGCAAACAGTGGCTGACTGTCTTTGTGTAGCCGTAGGCAGAAGAAGGCATCCTTTAAATCCAGGACTGAGTACCAAACATAGTCAGGTGGCAGTCCACTCAGGAGGTTATAGGGATTGGGGACCGTGGGGTGTATGTCCTCAACCCGCTTATTGACTTCCCGGAGGTCCTGGACCGGCCTATAGTCATTGGTTCCGGGCTTCTTGACTGGCAACAGGGGAGTGTTCCAGGGGGACCGGCAGGGAGTTAGAATGCCCTGCTCCAGTAGCCTCCTAATGTGAGGTTTGATCCCATCGCGGGCCTCCCGGGACATGGGATATTGTTTAATTGAGGCCGGGAGAGCAGATGCCTTTAAATGGACTATGATGGGAGCCTGCTGGAGGGCTAGTCCCATTCCTCCAGTCTTTGCCCAGGACTGGGGAAAGTCGGTCAGCCAGCGGTCCTCGACCTTAAAAGAGTCATCCTTGGGCTCATGTATTCTATATTCCTCTTCTAAGGCTATGGTCAGCACCGTGAGTGGGGCCCCTTCTGGCCCCGTGACTCTTATGTTGGCTTTCTCGAAATGTACTTGAGCCTTTAACTTCGTTAGGAGGTCTCGACCCAGGAGGGGGTATGGACAGTCAGGAACATGTAAAAAGGAGTGCATCACCTTACCGGTCGCTAGGTGGAGCTGGCGGTCCGTGGTCCATCGATATTGTTTCCCGCCGGTGGCTCCTTGTACCCAGGCAGTTCGGCAGCTCAGGGGGCTGGGTGACCGATTTAGAACAGAGTGTTGAGCCCCCGTGTCGACCAGGAAGGAGACCGGACGCCCCCCCTACTGGTATGGTTATCCGGGGCTCAGGGGGGGGGGCTCCTGGCCCTGACCTCCCTAATCTTCGAGGCTCAGGAGGTCAGAGGTCTGAGAACGGGGTTTGGGCCTTTGAAATGTCCTTCTTTGTTTCTTGTTCTTGGGGCATTCTCTAGCCCAGTGTCCTCTCTCCTTGCAATATGCACATTGGTCTCTTTCTAGGCGAGGCCCCCTTTGTCCCTCTCTCTGCCTATCCTGTCTCTGCTCTGCGACTACTGTGGCCAACAGTTTAGTCATTTCTCTATTACGCTTCTTGTCCCTCTCTATCTCCCTCTCTTCCATTTCCTGTCTCTGACGTTCTGCCCTTTCTTGGTCCTCTTTTCTCCATCTCTCTTCCCTTTCCTCCTGTGTTTCTCTCTTGTTAAAGATGCGCTCCGCCTCTTTTAATACATCTGGTAGTGTATAACCCTGTAAATTCTCTAGCCGCTGCAATTTGTTTCTAATGTCAGCGGCCGACTGCCAAATGAAGGACATGGTCAGGCTAGTAGCTTGCCCGGGGTCCTCAGGGTCATATGGAGTATACATTCTGTAAGCCTCCTTAAGTCTCTCTAAAAATGCGGCTGGCGATTCCTCTGCCTTCTGAACTATGTCTTACCTGGGCCAAATTGGTAGGACGCTTACCTGCCCCTCGGAGACCCGCTACAAGCAACTGGCGATAAAGACGTAGATGGGTCCTACCTGCCTCAGTGGTGAAGTCCCAGTCTGGGCGGTCGAGGGGGAAAGCAGCATCAATTTCATTTGGAAGCTGCGTAGGTTGTCCATTTGCCCCAGGAACATTCTTCCGGGCTTCAAGAAGGACCCGCTGTTTTTCCTCCGAAGTGAGGAGGACCTGTAAAAGCTGTTGGCAATCGTCCCAGGTGGGCTGATGGGTAGTAAGAACCGACTCCAATAGATCAGTCAGTCTCACAGGATCTGCTGAAAAGGAGGGGTTATTATTTTTCCAGTTATAAAGATCAGAGGCAGAAAACGGCCAGTACTGTAATTGGCCATCATGGCCCGTCCGGAGGGGCAGGGCAGTGGAATTCGGAGCGGGCTGCTCCCTGCGGCCTCGCAGTCTAGAGGCCATAGGTGAGGGCTCCGGGTCAGTGGGAGGCGAAGGTTGGGCCTCGGCTGCTGCTGCGGCTGCCGCCGGTTGACCTGCCGGAGGAGCCTGGTACGGTGGGGGTTCCTCCGTCAGTAAATCCAACAGGAGACCGTCTTCTGGAGGGAGGACTTTGGGGTCTCCTTTTTTCTCTTTCTGCTTAGTTACGGTGGGGTACAGGCCAGAATGGGACGACTGAGGATGCGGGGAGGGGGTCAAAGGGGGCTGAAGGGGGGGTGCAGATGGGTTGGAATTGGCGGGGGTTAGGGAAGAGGAAGAGGGGGGCCCTCCGGGGTGCACAAAAGGGCGCACCCAGGTAGGAGGGTTATGAACTAACGCTTCCCAGGTGACTATGTACGGTACTTGGTCCGGACGGCCGTGGGGCCCAGGATCCATCACTTTCTCTTTCACCTGGAAGATAATTTGAGAGTTAAAGGTGCCATCCCGGGGCCAGCCAACATTAAAAGCTGGCCACTCGGAAGAGCAAAAGGTGATCCATTCCTTCTTGCGCACATCGACAGTCCGGTTATGAGCATACTCCTGAACCTGTGGCCAATGTGAAAGGGTCAAACTGAGCGGAGTGGTAACTGTCTGGCCCATCCTCTCGAGAGTGATGACTAAGACAAACAAACAAATAAGAAACAAAAACGAACAGATTTTCGCTGCGCGGCTTCGACGTAAAGTCGAAAGCAAAACTTCAGTTGGGCTCTGGGACGGGGGCCTCGTGCTCCCATCCTCGTCCCCTACAAGGATGGAAAATCCTAGCGGGACTTCCCCAAACAAACGGGGCAGATTCCTAGACTTCTACCCCTAACCCAAATGAGTCCTTAAGGACTCCAAACGCTACCAGGACGTCTCCTGGAGCTGCGGTCGGGAGTACGAATTCGTCAATTCCTCCTCGGTGCCGCCAAATACAAATGTATACAGCTGTATACTACAAACGCAGGCGCGAGAAAATAACAGGCATAGACAGACAGCAGACCATAGAGACAACAGAAATTGAGTCCGGACAATTCTTACCTCCCAGAAGTGGGTCGGTGGTCCCTGGGCGGGGGTCTCACCTTCCCGGCCAATGCACCAAATGAAACCCTAAACCTAACCGTACCACCAGCCCTAACCCTAACACTAAACCTATCCCTAACCTTTACCATAATCCTAACCCTAACCCTAACCCTAACGTTAAACCTAACCCTACCCATAACGCTAACCATAACATTAGACGTAACCCTATCCCTAAACCTAACCCTAAACCTATCGCTAAACATAAGCCTAATCCTAACCCTAAGCCTAAACCTATCGCTAAACCTAACCCTAATACTAACACTAACCATAACCCTAATGCTAACCCTAACCCAAACCCTAGCACTAAAGCAAACCCTAACCCTAAACCTAACACTAAACATGACCCTGACCCTGACCCTAACCCTAAACCTAACCCTAAACCTAACATAGCCCTGTCCCTAACACTAAACATAACCATAAACCTAACCCTAACCCTAAACTTATCCTAACTCTAACCCTAACCCTGAAGCCTGAACCCCACCCTAACCATAACCCTAACCCTAACCATAGCACTAAACCTAATCCTATCCCTAAAACTAACCCTAAACCTTTCGCTAAAACTAACCCTAACACTAACACTATCCCTAACCCTAAACCTAACCCTAACCCTAACCTTAACCCTAACCCTAACACTAACCCTAACCCTAACCGTAACATTAAAACTAACCCTATCCCTAAGCCTAAACATAAACATAAACCTAACCATAATCCTAACTCTAACACTAACACTAACCATAACCCTAAAACTAACCTTAACCCAAACAATAACACTAAAGCTATCCCTAATGCTAACCCTATCGCTAATGATTATCCTAACAGTAACCCTAACCCTAATAGTAACAATAACCCTAAACTAACCCTAACCCTAACACTAACCATAACCCTAAACCTAACCCTAACACTAACCCTAACCCTAACCCTAACCTGTCGCTAACCCTAACCCTAACACTAACCGTGAACCCTGAACCCTGAACCCCACCCTAACCCTAACCCTAACCCTAACACTAACACTAACCTTAACACTATCACTAACACTAACACTATCACTAACACTAACACTATCCATAACCCTAAACCTAACCGTGAGCTAACCCTAACTCTAACCCCAACACTAACACTAACACTGAACCCTGATCCCCACGCTAACCCTAACCCAAACCCTAAGCATATCCTTAACACTAACACTAACCCTAACCCTAACCATAACCCTAACCCTAACCGTAACACTAAACCTAACCCTATCCCTAAACCAAAACCTAAAACTTACCCTAACCCTAACCATGACACTAACACTAACCGGAACCCTAATACTAACCCTAACCCAAACCCATCACTAAAGCTAACCCTAACCCGAAAGCTAATTATTATCCTAAACCTAACCCTACTCTAACCCTAATGCTAACCCTAACCCTAAACCTAACACTAACCCTAACACTAACCCTAACTCTAACTGTAACACTAAAGCTAACCCTATCCCTAAACTTAACCCTAACCCTAACCTTACACTAGCCCTAACACTAACACTAACACTAACACTAACACTAACACTAACCATATCCCTATTGCAAACCCTAACCCAAACCCTAACACTAAAGCTATCCCTAACCCTAACCCTAATGATAATGATTATCCTAACCATAAACCTAACCCTAACCCTAACCCTAAACTAACCCTAACCCTAACCCTGACCCTGAACCTGAACCCTGAACCCCACCCTAAACCTAACCCTAACTCTAACACTAACCCTAACACTAACACTAACACTATCCATAACCCTAACCCTAACCCTAAACTAAGCCTAACCCTAACCCTAACTCTAACACTAACTGTGAACCCAGAACACTAAACCACACCCTAACCCTAACCCTAACCATAACCCTAACCCTATCCCTAACACTAACCCTAACCCTAACCCTAACACTAACCCTAACCCTAACCCTAACCCTAACGGTAACACTAAACCTAACCCTACCCCTAAACCTAAACCTAAACCTTTCCCTAACACTAACCATAACACTAACACTAACCACAACCCTTATGCTAACTTTAACCTAAACCCTAACACTAAAGCTAACCCTAACCCTAAAGCTAATTATTACCCTAACCCCAACTCTACCATAACCCTAACGCTAACATTAACACTAACCCTAACACTGAACCCTAACCCTAACCCTAACACTGAACCCTGAACCTGAACCCTGAAACCTGAACCCTAACCCTAAGCCTAACCGTAACACTAAACCTAACCCTATCCCGAAACCTAACCCTAAACCTATGGCTAACTCTAACCCTAACACTAACACTAACCATAAACCTAATGCTAACCTTAACCAAAACCCTAACATTAAGCTAACCCTAACCCTAACACTAATGATTATCCTAACCTAACCCTAACAATAACCCTAACGCTAAACATAACCCAAACCTTAATCCTAACACTGACCATAATCCTATCCCTAACCCTAAACCTAAACCTAACCCTAACCCTAAACTTAACACTAAACCTAACCCTAACCCTAAACCCAACACTAAACCTATCGCTAAACCTTAATCTAATATTAACACTAACCATAACCTTAATGCTAACCCCAACCCAAACCCTAGCACTAAAGCAAACCCTAACCCTAACCTAACCCTAAACATGACCCAGACCCTGACTCTAACACTAAACATGACCCTGCCCCTGACTCTAACCCTAACCCTAACCCTAACCTATCCCTATCCCTAACCCTAACCCTAACCATACACCTAACCATAACCCTAAACCTAACCCTAACTCTAACCCTAACCCTGAACCCTGAACCCCACCCTAACACTAACCCTAAACCTAACCCTACCCTTAATCTTAACCCTAAACCTTTCGCTAAAACTAAAACTAACACTAACACTAACCATAACCCTAATGCTAAACCTATCCCAAACACTAACATTAAGCTAACCCTAAACCTAACACTAATGATTACCTTAACCCTAACCCTACCCTAACCCTAATGCTAAGCCTAACACTAACCCTAACCCTAAACCTATCCCTAACGCTAATAATTACCCTAACCCTAACCCTAACACTAACCCTAACCCTAAAGCTAACCCTAACCCTAACACTAAACATAACCCTGACCCTAACCCTAACCCTAACCTAACCCTAAACCTGACCCTGATTCTAACCCTAAACCAAAACTTAACCCTAACACTAACCCTAACCCTAAACTAACCCTAACCCTAACACTAACCCTAACCCTAAACCTACCCCTAACCCTAACATTAACCCTAACCCTAACCCTAACTGTAACACTAAACCTAAGCCTATCCCTAAACATATACCTAAACCTAACCCTAACCCTAACACTAACACTAATACTATCCATAACCCTAACCCTAATCCTAAGCTAACCCTAACCCTAACCCTAACACTAACCTTGAACCCTGAACACTGAACCCCAGACTAACCCTAACCCTTACCCTAACCCTATCCCTAACACTAACCAAAACCCTAACCCTAACCCTAACCTAACCCTAACTGTAACCCTAACCCTAACCCTAACTGTAACACTAAACCTAAACCTATGCCTAAACCTAGTCCTAATCCTACACATCAACCTAAACCTAACCCTAACCCTAACGCTAGCCCTAACCATAACCATAACCCTAACCCAATCCCTAACCCTAACCCTAACCCTAAACCTAACCCTAACCCTAACCCTAACCATCACCCTAACCCTAACCCTAACTCTAATCCTAACCCTACCCTAAGCCTAAACTTAAAACTCACCCTAACCCTATCGCTAACCCTAACCCTTACCATAACCCTAACCCTAACCCTAACCCTAACGTTAACCCTTACCATAAACCTAACCCTAACCCAAACCCTAACCCTAACGGTAACACTAAACCTTACCGAATCCCTAAACCTAACCCTAACCCTCACCCTAACCCTAACACTAACACTAACACTAAACATAACCCTAATGCTAACCCTAATCGAAACCATAACACTAAAGATATGCCTAACCCTAACCCTAACACTAATGATTATCCTAACCGTAACCCTAACCCTAACCCTACCCATAACCCTAAAGTAAACCTAACCCTAACACTAACACTAACCCTAACCCTAAACTTAATCCTAAACCTAACCCTGAACCCTGATCCCCACTCTAACTCTAACCGTAAACAAAACACTAACACTAACCCTAACACTAACACTAACACTATCCATAACCCTAAGCCTAACCCTAACCATAACCCTAACCCTAACGCTAACCCTTACACTAACCCTAACTTAACCCTAAGCCTAACCCTATCCCTAACCCAAACCCTATTCCTAAACGTAACACTAAACCTAAACCTATCCCTAAACCTAACCCTAAACCTATCGCTAACCCTAAACCTAACACTAACCATAACCCTAATGCTAACCCTAACCCAAATCATAACACCAAAGGTAACACTCTACCTAACCCTAACGCTAATTATTATGCTAACCCTAACCTTAACACTCAACCTAACCCTGGCCCTAACCCTAACCCTAACCCTAAACCTAACACTGGCCCTAAACCTAACCCTAACCCTCACGCTAACCTAATCCTAATCCTAACCCTAAACATAGCCCTAGACCTAACCATAAACCTAACTCTAACCCTAACACTAACCTTAACACTAAATCTAACCCTATCCCTAAACCTAACCCTAAATTTTTTGCTAACCCTAACCGTAACACTAAAACTAACCATAACCCTAATGCTAACCTTAACCCAAACCATAACACTAAAGGTAACGCTCATCCTAACCCTAACGCTAATTATTATTCTAACCCTAACTGTAACCCAAACCCAAACCCAAACCCTAACCCTAACCCTAACCCTAACGCTAACCCTAACCCTAATCCTAACCCTAAAATTAAACTTAACCCTAACCCTAACCCTAACTGTAACACTAAACCTAACCCTATCCTTAAACCTAAACCTAACCCTAACACTAACCCTAACATTAACACCAACACTAAACATAAACCTAATGCTAACCCTAATCCAAACCCTAACACTAAAGATATCCCTAACCCAAACCCTAACACTAATGATTATCCTAACCGTAACCCTAAACCTAACCCTACCAATAACCCTAAACTAACCCTAACCCTAAAACTAACACTAACCCTAAACCTAATCCTAAACCTAACCCTGAACCCTGACCCCACGCTAACCCTAACCCTAAACAAACCACTAACACTAACCCTAACACTAACCCTAACACTATCCAAAACCCTAAGCCTAACCCTAACCATAACCCTAACCCTAACGCTAACCCTTACACTAACCCTAACTTAACCCTAACCCTAACACTAACCTTAACCCTGAAACCTGAAATCTGAACATCACCCTAACCGAAACCCTAACCCTAACCCTAACCCTAACCTTAACCCTGAAACCTGAAATCTGAACATCACCCTAACCGTAACCCTAACCCTAACCCTATCCCTAAACCTATCACTAATCCTAAACGTAACACTAAACCTAAGCCTATCCCTAACCCTAACCCTAAACCTATCGCTAACCCTAACCCTAACACTAACACAAACCATAACCCTAATGCTAACCCTAACTCAAATCATAACACCCTAAGCCTAACGCTATACCTAACACTAATCCTAAACCTATACCTGGCCCTAACCCTAACCCTAAACCTAACCCTAACCCTAACCTTAACACTAAAACTAAACCTACACTTAACCCTAACCCTAACTGTAACCCTAACCCTAACCCTAACCGAAACACTAAACCTAACCCTATGCCTAAACCTAGCCCTAACCCTACACATCAACCTAAACCTAACCCTAACCCTAAGGTTAGCCCTAACCGTAACCTTAACCTTAACCCAATCCCTAACTCTAACCCAACCCTAACCCTATCCCTAACCCTAACCCTAAACCTAAACCTAAAACTAACCCTAACCCTAACGCTAACCCTAACCCTTACCATCACCCTAACCCTAACCCTAACGTTAACCCTTACCCAAAAACCTAACCTTAACCCAAACCCTAACACTAACCCTAACACTAAACCTAACCGAATCCCTAAACCTAACCCTAACCTAACCCTAACCCTAACCCTAACACTAACACTAAACATAACACTAATGCTAACCCCAATCCAAACCCTAACACTAAAGCTAACCCGAATCCTAACCTAAAGCTAATGATTATACTAACCCTAACCCTAACCCTATCTCTAACCCTAACCCTAACTCTAACCCTAACCTTAACTCTAACCTAACCCTCACCCTAACCCTAAACCTAACGCTAACGCTATCCCTAACCCTAAACCTAACCCTAACCCTAACCCTAACACTAACCTAATCCTAATCCTAACCCTAACCATAGCACTAGACCTAACCATAACCCTAACACTAACCTTAACACTAAACCTAACACTAAACCTAACACTATACCTAAAACTAACCCATACCTATCACTAACCCAACCCTAACACAAACACTAACCATAACCATAATGCTAACCCTAACCCAAACCCTAACACAAAAGCTAACCCTGAACCTAATCCTAACGCTAATGATTTTCCTAAACCTAACCCTAACACTAACCCTAACCATGAGTCTAACCTTAACTCTAACCCTAACCCTGATTCTGACCCTAACCCTAATCCTAAACTTAACACTAAAAGTAACCATAACACAAAACCTAACCCTAACCCTAACCCTAATACTAACACTAGCCCTAAAACTAATCCTAAACCTAACCCTGAACCCTGAACCCCACACTAACCCTAACCCTAAACAAAACACTAACACTAACCCTAACCCTAACACTAACACTAACACTATCCATAACCCTAAGCCTAACCCTACCTAACCCTAACCCTAACACTAACCCGAACACAAACACTAAACCCTAACCCTAACCATAACCCTAACCCTAACCCAACCCTAATCATAACCCTAACCCTAATCCAAACCCTAGCCCTAAACCTAACCCTAAACCATAACCCTTACCCTAACCCTAACCCTAACCCTAACCCAACCCTAATCCTAACCCTAACCCTAACCCAACCCTAACCCTAACCCTAACCCTAACCTAACCCTAACCTTAAACCTACCCTAACCCTAACCCAAACCCTAACCCTAAACCTAACCCTAAACCCTAACCCTAACGCTAACCCTAACCTTAACCCTAACCCTTCCCTAACCCTAACCCTAACCCAAACCCTAATCATAAAACTAACCCTAACCCTAACACTAACACTAAGCCTAAACCTAATCCTAACCCTAACCCTAACCGTACCCCTAACCCTATTCCTAATCCTAAACCTAACGCTAAACCTAAAACCTAACCCTAACGATAATCCTAACCCTAACCCTAACCCTAAACCTAATCCTAACCCTAACCCTAACACTACCCTAACCTAACCTAAACCTAACCCTAACCCTAACACTAACCCTAATCCTAAACCTAACCCTAACCCTAACCCTAACCCTAACACTAACCCTAAACCTAACACCTAACCCTAACCCTAACCTAACCTAACCCTAACCCTAACCCTAACCCTAATCCTAAACCTAACCCTAACCTAACCTAACCCTAACCCTAACCCTAACCCTAACCTTAACCCTAAACCTAAACGTAACACCAAACCTCCCCTATCCCTAAACCTAACCCTAACCCTGAAACCTGAAATCTGTACCTCACCCTGACCCGAACCCTAACCCTATCCCTAAACCTAACCTTAATCCTAACCATAACACTAGACCTAACCCTATCCCTAAACCTAACCCTAAACCTATCGCTCACCCTAACCCTAACACTAACCATAACCCTAATGCTCACCCTAACCCAAATCATAACACAAAAGGTAACACTCACCCTAACCCTAACGCTAATTATTATCCTAACACTAAACCTAACCCTAAGGCTAAACCTAACCCTAACCCTAAACCTAACCCTGACCCTAAACCTAACACTAACCCTAAACCTGACCCTGACCTTAACCCTAAACCTAACCCTCACCCTAACAGTAACACTAAACCTAAACGAATCCCTAACCCTAACCCAAACCCTGAACGCTGAACCTTGAACCCCACCCTAACCCAAACTCTAACACTAACCCTAACCCTAAACATAACCCTAACCTTATCCCTAACTGTAACCCGAACCCTAACCATAACCATAACACTAAACCTAACCCTATCTCTAAACTTAACCCTAAATTTTTGCTAACCCTCACCATAACACTAACACTAACCATAACCCTAATGATAACGGTAACCCAAACCCTAACCCTAACACTAAACTTAACCCTAACCCTAACCCTAACCCTAACCCTAACTCTAACACTAAACCTAACCCTATCCCTAAACCTAAACCTAACCCTAACCCTAACACTAACCCTAACATTAACATCAACACTAAACATAACACTAATGCTAATCCTAATCCAAACCCTAACACTAAAGATATCCATAACCCTAACCCTAACAGTAATGATTATCCTAACCGTAACCTTAACCCTAACCCTACCCATAACCCTAAACTGACCCTAACCCTAACACTAACACTAACCCTAAACCTAATCCTAAACCTACCCCTGAACCCTGAACTCCACGCTAACCCTAACCCTAAACAAAACACTAACACTAACCCTAACACTAACACTATCAATAACCCTAAGCCTAACCCTAACCTTAACTCTGAAACCAGTTATCTGAACATCACCCTAACCGTAACCCTAACCCTAACCCTATCCCTAACCCTAACCCTAATCCTACTCGTAACACTAAACCTAAGCCTATCCCTAAACCTAACCCTAAACCTATCGCTAACCCTAACCCTAACCCTAACACTAACACTAACCATAACCCTAATGCTAACCCTAACCCAAATCATAACACCAAAGGTAACATTCTACCTAACCCTAACGCTAATTATTATCCTAACCCTAACCATAAAACTCACCCTAACCCAAACGCTAAACCTAACCCTAACCCTAAACCTAACCCTGGCCCTAAACCTAACGTTAACACTAACTCTAACCTTAACACTAAAACTAAACCTACACCTAACCCTAACCCTAACTGTAACCCTAACCCTAACCCTAACTGTAATACTAAACCTAACACTATGGCTAAACCTAACCCTAACCCTACACATCAACCTAAACCTAACCCTAACCCTAATGTTAGCCCTGACCATAACCATAACCCTAACCCAATCCATAACCCTAACCCTAACCCTATCCCTAATCCTAACCTTAATCCTAACCGTAACACTAGACCTAACCCTATCTCTAAACCTAACCCTAAATTTATCGCTCACCCTCAACCTAACACTAACCATAATCCTAATGCTCACCCTAACCCAAATCATAACACTAAAGGTAACACTCACCCTAACCCTAACGCTAATTATTATCATAACCCTAACCCTAACCCTAACACTAACCCTAACCCTAAGGCTAAACCTAACCCTAACCCTAAACCTAACCCTGATCCTAAACCTAACACTAACCCTAAACCTGACCCTAACCTTAACCCTAAACCTAACCCTCACCCTAACAGTAACTCTAAACCTAAACGAAACCCTTACCCTAACCCTAACACAAACCCTGAACCCTGAACCTTGAACCCCACCCTAACCCTAGCTCTAACACTAACCCTAACCCTGCGTAACTCTAACTTTATCCCTAACTGTAACCCCAACCCTAACCCTAACCATAACACTACACCTAACCCTATCCCTAAACCTAACCCTAAATTTTTTGATAACCCTAACCATAACACTAACACTAACCATAACCCTAATGCTAACCCTAACCCAAACCCTAACCCTAACCCTTAACCTAACCCTAACCCTAATCCTAACCCTAACGCTAACCCTAACCCTAACCCTAAAACTAACCTAACCATTACCCTAACCCTAACCCTAACTCTAACCCTAACTGTAACAATAAACCTAACCCTATCCTAAACCTAAACCTAACCCTAACCCTATCCCTCACACTAACCCTAACATTAACACCAACACTAAACATAACCCTAATGCTAAGCCTAATCCAAACCCTAACACTAAAGATATCCCTAACCCTAACCCTAACACTAATGATTATCCTAACAGTAACCCTAACCCTAACCCTACCCATAACCCTAAACTAACCCTAACCCTAACACTAACACTAACCCTTAACCTAATCCTAAACCTAACCCTGAACCCTGAACTACACGCTAACCCTAACCCTAAACAAAACACTAACACTAACCCTAACACTAACACTAACACTATCCATAACCCTAAGCCTAACCCTAACCATAAACCTAACCCTAACGCTAACCCTTACACTAACCCTAACTTAATCCTAACCCTAACCCTAACCCTAACCTTAACCCTGAAACCTTAAATCTGAACATCACCCTAACCCTAAACCTAACCCTAACCCTAACCTTAACCCTGAAACCTGAAATCTGAACATCACCCTAAACGTAACCCTAACCCTAACCCTATCCCTAACCCTAACCCTAATCCTAAACGTAACACTAAACCTAAGCCTATCCCTAAACCTAACCCTAAACCTATCGCTAACCCTAACCCTAACACTAACACTAACCATAACCCTAATGCTAATCCTAACCCAAATCATAACACCAAAGGTAATGCTCTACCTAACCCTAACGCTAATTATTATCCTAACCCTAACTCTAAAACTCACCCTAACCCAAACGCTAAACCTAACCCTAACCCTAAACCTAACCCTGGACCTAACCCTAACCCTAACCCTAACCGTAACACTAAAACTAAACCACACCTAAACCTAACCCTATCCCTAACCCTAATCCTAACTGTAACACTAAACCTAACCCTATCCCTAAACTTAACCCTTAACCTATCACTCACCCTAACCCTAACACTAACACTAACCATAACCCTAATGCTAACCCTAACCCAAATCATAACACCAAAGGTAATGCTCTACCTAACCCTAACGCTAATTATTATCCTAACCCTAACCCTAACACTCACCCTAACCCTAACGCTAAACCTAACCCTAACCCTTAACCTAACCCTGGCCCTAACCCTAACCCTAACCCTAACCCTAACCCTAAACTAACCCTAACCCTAACACCAACCCTAACGCTAAACCTAAACCTAACACTAACCCTAACACTAACCCTAAACCTAACCCTAACTCTAACACTAACGCTAACCCTAAACTTAACCCTAACCCTATCCCTAACAGTAACCTGAACCCTAACCATAACCATAACACTAAAACTAACCCTATCCCTAAACCTAACCCTAAACCTATCGCTAACCCTAACCCTAACCCTAACACTAACCATAACCCTAATGCTAACCCTAACCCAAATCATAACACCAAAGGTAACGCTCTACCTAACCCTAACGCTAATTATTATCCTAACCCTAACCCTAACACTCACCCTAACCCTAACGCTAAACCTAACCCTAACCCTTAACCTAACCCTGGCCCGAACCCTAAAACTAACTGTAACCCTAACCCTAACTGTAACACTAAAACTAAACCTACACCTAACCATAACCCTAACCGCAACCCTAACCATAACCCTAAACTAACCCTAACCCTAACACCAACCCTAACGCTAAACCTAACCCCAAAACTAACCCTAACACTAACCCAAACCCTAACCCTAACTCTAACACTAACACTAACCCTAAACTTAACCCTAACCCTATCCCTAACAGTAACCGGAACCCTAACCCTAACCATAACACTAAAATTAACCCTATCCCTAAACCTAAACCTAAATTTTTCGCTAACCCTAACCATAACACTAACACTAACCATAACCCTAATGCTAACCCTAACCCAAACCCTAACCCTAACCCTAAACCTAACCCTAACCCTAACCCTAACGCTAACCCTAAACCTAACCCTAACCCTAACCCTAACATTAACGCTAACCCTAATCCTAACCCTAACACAAACCCTAACCCTAAACGTAACACTAAACCTAATACTATCCCTAAACCTAACCCTAAAACTAAACCTAACCCTAACCCTAACCCTAACCCTAACTGTAACACTAAACCTAACCATATCCCTAAACCTAAACCTAACCCTAACCCTAACCCTAACACTAACCCAACCCTAACCCTAACCCTAACCCTAACCCTAACCGTAACCCAAACCCTAACCCATAACCCTAACCCTAACCCTAAACCTAACCCTAACTCTAAACTTATCCCAAAACCCACCCCTAACCCAAACCCTAACCCTAAACCTAACCCTAACCCTAACCCTAACCCTAACACTACCCCTAATGCTAACACTTAACCAAATGCTAACCATAACTCTAGACCTAACCCTATCCCTAAACCTAACCCTAAACCTATCGCTCACCCTAATCCTAACCCTAACCCTAACCTTAACCCTGAAACCTGAAATCTGTACCTCACCCTAACCCTAACCCTAACCCTATCCCTAACCCTAACACTAATGATTATCCTAAACGTAACCCTAACCCAAACCCTACCCATAACCCTAAACTAACCCTAACCCTAACCATAACACTAACCCTAAACTAAATCCTAAACCTAACCCTGAACCCTGATCCTCATGCTAACCCTAACCCTAAACAAAACACTAACACTAACCCTAACACTAACACTAACACTATCAATAACCCTAAGCCTAACCCTAACCTTAACTCTGAAACCTGTTATATGAACATAACCCTAACCGTAACCCTAACCCTAACCCTATCCCTAATCCTACACGTAACACTAAACCTAAGCCTATCCCTAAACCTAACCCTAAACCTATCGCTAACCCTAACCCTAACCCTAATCCTAACCATAACCCTAATGCTAACCCTAACCCAAATCATAACACCAAAGGTAACGCTCTACCTAACCCTAACGCTAATTATTATCCTAACCCTAACCCTAAAACTCACCCTAACCCAAACGCTAAACCTAACCCTAACCCTAAACCTAACCCTGGCCCTAACCCTAACCCTAACCCTAACCCTAACCGTAACACTAAAACTAAACCTACACCTAACCCTAACCCTATCTGTAACCCTAACCCTAACCCTAACTGTAATACTAAACCTAACACTATGGCTAAACCTAACCCTAACCCTACACATCAACCTAAACCTAACCCTAACCCTAATGTTAGCCCTGACCATAACCATAACGCTAACCCAATCCATAACCCTAACCCTATCCCTAACCCTAACCCTAATCCTAACCTTAACACTAGACCTAACCCTATCTCTAAAACTAACCCTAAATTATCGCTAACCCTCACCATAACACTAACCATAATCCTAATGCTAACCCTAACCCAAATCATAACACTAAAGGTAACACTCACCCTAACCCTAACGCTAATTATTATCATAACCCTAACCCTGACACTAACCCTAAAACTAAGGCTAAACCTAACCCTAACCCTAAACCTAACCCTGATCCTAAACCTAACACTAACCCTAAACCTGACCCTAACCTTAACCCTAAACCTAACCCTCACCCTAACAGTAACACTAAACCTAAACGAAACCCTCACCCTAACCCTAACCTTAACCCTGAACCCTGAACCTTGAACCCCACCCTAACCCTAACTCTAACACTAACCCTAACCCTACATAACTCTAACCTTATCCCTAACTGTAACCCGAATCCTAAACCTAACCGTAACACTAAACCTAACCCTATCCCTAAACCTAACCCTAAATTTTTCGATAACCCTAACCATAACACTAACACTAACCATAACCCTAATGCTAACCCTAACCCAAACCCTAAACCTAACCCTTAACCTAACCCTAACCTTAATCCTAACGCTAACGCTAACCCTAACCCTAACCCTAATCCTAAAACTAAACCTAACCATAACCCTAACCCTAACCCTAACCCTAATCCTAACCCTAACTGTAACACTAAACCTAACCCTATCCCTAAACCTAAACCTAACCCTAACCCTAACCCTCACACTAACCCTAACATTAACACCAACACTAAACATAACCCTAATGCTAAGCCTAATCCAAACCCTATCACTAAAGATATCCCTAATCCTAACCCTAACACTAATGATTATCCTAACAGTAACCCTAACCCTAACCCTACCCATAACACTAAACTAACCCTAACCCTAACACTAACACTAACCCTTAACCTAATCCTATACCTAACCCTGAACCCTGAACTCCACGCTAACCCTAACCCTAAACAAAACACTCACACTAACCCTAACACTAACACTAACACTATCCATAAACCTAAGCCTAACCCTAACCATAAACCTAACCCTAACGCTAACCATTACACTAACCCTAACTTAACCCTAACCCTAACCCTAACCCTAACCTTAACCCTGAAACCTTAAATCTGAACATCACCCTAACCCTAACCCTAACCCTAACCCTAACCTTAACCCTGAAACCTGAAATCTGAACATCACCCTAACCGTAACCCTAACCCTAACCCTATCCCTAACCCTAACCCTAATCCTAAACGTAACACTAAGCCTAAGCCTATCCCTAAACCTAACCCTAAACCTATCGCTAACCCTAACCCTAACACTAACCATAACCCTAATGCTAATTCTAACCCAAATCATAACACCAAAGGTAACGCTCTACCTAACCCTAACGCTAATTATTATCCTAACCCTAACTCTAAAACTCACCCTAACCCAAACGCTAAACCTAACCCTAACCCTAAACCTAACCCTGGCGCTAACCCTAACCCTAACCCTAACCGTAACACTAAAATTAACCTACACCTAAACCTAACCCTATCCCTAACCCTAATCCTAACTGTAACACTAAACCTAACCCTATCCCTAAACTTAACCCTAAACCTATCACTCACCCTAACCCTAACTCTAACACTAACCATAACCCTAATGCTAACCCTAACCCAAATCATAACACCAAAAGTAACGCTCTACCTAACACTAACGCTAATTATTATCCTAACCCTAACCCTAACACTCACCCTAACCCTAACGCTAAACCTAACCCTAACCCTTAACCTAACCCTGGCCCGAACCCTAACCATAACCCTAACCCTAACCCTAACCGTAACACTAAAACTAAACCTACACCTAACCATAACCCTAACTGTAACCCTAACCCTAACTGTAACACTAAAACTAAACCTACACCTAACCATAACCCTAACCGTAACCCTAACCCTAAACTAACCCTAACCCTAACACCAACCCTAACGCTAAACCTAACCCTAACACTAACCCTAACACTAACCCAAACCCTAACCCTAACTCTAACACTAATGCTAACCCTAAACTTAACCCTAACCCTATCCCTAACAGTAACCTGAACCCTAACCCTAACCATAACACTAAAACTAACCCTATCCCTAAACCTAACCCTAAATTTTTCGCTAACCCTAACCATAACACTAACACTAACCATAACCCTAATGCTAACCCTAAGCCAAACACTAACCCTAACCCTAAACCTAACCCTAACCTAAACCTAACGCTAACCCTAAACCTAACCCTAACCCTAACCCTAACGTTAACCCTAACCCTAATCCGAACCCTAACACTAACCCTAACCCTAACTGAAACACTAAACCTAATACTATCCCTAAACCTAACCCTAAAACTAAACCTAACCCTAACCCTAACCCTAACCCTAACTGTAACACTAAACCTAACCATATCCCTAAACCTAAACCTAACCCTAACCCTAACCCTAACACTAACCCAACCCTAACCATAACCATAACCCTAACCCTAACCCATAACCCTAACCCTAACCCTAACCCTAACTCTAAACCTATCCCTAAACCAACCCCTAACCCAAACCCTAACCCTAAACCTAACCCTAACCCTAACCCTAACACTACCCCTAATGCTAACACTTAAGCTAATCCTAACCGTAACTCTAGACCTAACCCTATCCCTAAACCTAACCCTAAACCTATCGCTCACCCTTACCCTAACCCTAACCCTAACCTTAACCCTGAAACCTGAAATCTGTACCTCACCCTAACCCTAACCCTAACCCTAACCCTATCCCTAACCCTAAGCCTAATCCTAACCGTAACTCTAGACATAACCCTATCCCTAAACCTAACCCTAAACCTATCGCTCACCCTAACCGTAACTCTAACACTAACCATAAACCTAATGCTCATCCTAACCGAAATCATAACACTAAAGGTAACACTCACCCTAACCCTAACGCTAATTATTATCGTAACCCTAACCCTAACACTAACCCTAACCCAAAGGCTAAACCTAACCCTAACCCTAAACCTAACCCTGACCCTAACCCTAACACTAACCCTAAACCTGATCCTGACCTTAACCCTAAAGCTAACCCTCACCATAAGAGTAACACTAACCTAAACGAAACCCTAACCCTAACCCTAACACTAACCCTGAACCCTGAAACTTGTACCCCACCCTAACCCTAACCCTAACTGTAACACTAAACCTAACCATATCCCTAAACCTAAACCTAACCCTAACCCTAACCCTAACACTAACCCAACCCTAACCCTATCCCTAACCCTAACCCTAACCGTAACCCAAACCCTAACCCATAACCCTAACCCTAACCCTAAACCTAACCCTAACTCTAAACCTATCCCAAAACCCACCCCTAACCCAAACTCTAACCCTAAACCTAACGCTAACCCTAACCCTAACACTACCCCTAATGCTAACACTTAACCAAATGCTAACCGTAATTCTAGACCTAACACTATCCCTAAACCTAACTCTAAACCTATCGCTCACCCTAATCCTAACCCTAACCCTAACCTTAACCCTGAAACCTGAAATCTGTAACTCACCCTAACCCTAACCCTAACCCTATCCCTAACCCTAACACTAATGATTATCCTAAACGTAACCCTAACCCTAACACTACCCATAACCCTAAACTAAACCTAACCCTAACCATAACACTAACCCTAAACTAAATCCTAAACCTAACCCTGAACCCTGATCATCACGCTAACCCTAACCCTAAACAAAACACTAACACTAACCCTAACACTAACACTAACACTATCAATAACCCTAAGCCTAACCCTAACCTTAACTCTGAAACCTGTTATATGAACATCACCCTAACCGTAACCCTAACCCTAACCCTATCCCTAATCCTACACGTAACACTAAACCTAAGCCTATCCCTAAACCTAACCCTAAACCTATCGCTAACCCTAACCCTAACCCTAACCCTAATCCTAACCATAACCCTAATGCTAACCCTAACCCAAATCATAACACCAAAGGTAACGCTCTACCTAACCCTAACGCTAATTATTATCCTAACCCTAACCCTAAAACTCACCCTAACCCAAACGCTAAACCTAACCCTAACCCTAAACCTAACCCTGGCCCTAACCCCAACCCTAACCCTAACCGTAACACTAAAACTAAACCTACACCTAACCCTAACCCTAACTGTAACCCTAACTCTAACCCTAACTGTAATACTAAACCTAACACTATGGCTAAACCTAACCCTAACCCTACACATCAACCTAAACCTAACCCTAACCCTAATGTTAGCCCTGACCATAACCATAACGCTAACCCAATCCATAACCCTAACCCTATCCCTAACCCTAACCCTAATCCTAACCTTAACACTAGACCTAACCCTATCTCTAAAACTAACCCTAAACCTATCGCTAACCCTCACCATAACACTAACCATAATCCTAATGCTAACCCTAACCCAAATCATAACACTAAAGGTAACACTCACCCTAACCCTAACGCTAATTATTATCATAACCCTAACCCTAACACTAACCCTAAAACTAAGGCTAAACCTAACCCTAACCCTAAACCTAACCCTGATCCTAAACCTAACACTAACCCTAAACCTGACCCTAACCTTAACCCTAAACCTAACCCTCACCCTAACAGTAACACTAAACCTAAACGAAACCCTCACCCTAACCCTAACCTTAACCCTGAACCCTGAACCTTGAACCCCACCCTAACCCTAACTCTAACACTAACCCTAACCCTACATAACTCTAACCTTATCCCTAACTGTAACCCGAATCCTAAACCTAACCGTAACACTAAACCTAACCCTATCCCTAAACCTAACCCTAAATTTTTCGATAACCCTAACCATAACACTAACACTAACCATAACCCTAATGCTAACCCTAACCCAAACCCTAAACCTAACCCTTAACCTAACCCTAACCCTAATCCTAACGCTAAAGCTAACCCTAACCCTAACCCTAATCCTAAAACTAAACCTAACCATAACCCTAACCCTAACCCTAACCCTAATCCTAACCCTAACTGTAACACTAAACCTAACCCTATCCCTAAACCTAAACCTAACCCTAACCCTAACCCTCACACTAACCCTAACATTAACACCAACACTAAACATAACCCTAATGCTAAGCCTAATCCAAACCCTAACACTAAAGATATCCCTAACCCTAACCCTAACACTAATGATTATCCTAACAGTAACCCTAAACCTAACCCTACCCATAACACTAAACTAACCCTAACCCTAACACTAACACTAACCCTTAACCTAATCCTATACCTAACCCTGAACCCTGAATTCCACGCTAACCCTAACCCTAAACAAAACACTCACACTAACCCTAACACTAACACTAACACTATCCATAACCCTAAGCCTAACCCTAACCATAAACCTAACCCTAACGCTAACCATTACACTAACCCTAACTTAACCCTAACCCTAACCCTAACCCTAACCTTAACCCTGAAACCTTAAATCTGAACATCACCCTAACCCTAACCCTAACCCTAACCCTAACCTTAACCCTGAAACCTGAAATCTGAACATCACCCTAACCGTAACCCTAACCCTAACCCTATCCCTAACCCTAACCCTAATCCTAAACGTAACACTAAGCCTAAGCCTATCCCTAAACCTAACCCTAAACCTATCGCTAACCCTAACCCTAACACGAACCATAACCCTAATGCTAATTCTAACCCAAATCATAACACCAAAGGTAACGCTCTACCTAACCCTAACGCTAATTATTATCCTAACCCTAACTCTAAAACTCACCCTAACCCAAACGCTAAACCTAACCCTAACCCTAAACCTAACCCTGGCCCTAACCCTAACCCTAACCCTAACCCTAACCATAACACTAAAATTAACCTACACCTAAACCTAACCCTATCCCTAACCCTAATCCTAAATGTAACACTAAACCTAACCCTATCCCTAAACTTAACCCTAAACCTATCACTCACCCTAACCCTAACCCTAACACTAACCATAACCCTAATGCTAACCCTAACCCAAATCATAACACCAAAAGTAACGTCTACCTAACACTAACGCTAATTATTATCCTAACCCTAACCCTAACACTCACCCTAACCCTAACGCTAAACCTAACCCTAACCCTTAACCTAACCCTGGCACGAACCCTAACCATAACCCTAACCCTAACCCTAACCGTAACACTAAAACTAAACCTACACCTAACCATAACCCTAACTGTAACCCTAACCCTAACTGTAACACTAAAACTAAACCTACACCTAACCATAACCCTAACCGTAACCCTAACCCTAAACTAACCCTAACCCTAACACCAACCCTAACGCTAAACCTAACCCTAACACTAACCCTAACACTAACCCAAACCCTAACCCTAACTCTAACATTAATGCTAACCCTAAACTTAACCCTAACCCTATCCCTAACAGTAACCTGAACCCTAACCCTAACCATGACACTAAAACTAACCCTATCCCTAAACCTAACCCTAAATTTTTCGCTAACCCTAACCATAACACTAACACTAACCATAACCCTAATGCTAACCCTAAGCCAAACACTAACCCTAACCCTAAACCTAACCCTAACCCTAACCCTAACGCTAACCCTAAACCTAACCCTAACCCTAACCCTAACGTTAACCCTAACCCTAATCCGAACCCTAACACTAACCCTAACCCTAACTGAAACACTAAACCTAATACTATCCCTAAACCTAACCCTAAAACTAAACCTAACTCTAACCCTAACCCTAACCCTAACTGTAACACTAAACCTAACCATATCCCTAAACCTAAACCTAACCCTAACCCTAACCCTAACACTAACCCAACCCTAACCCTAACCATAACCCTAACGCTAACCCATAACCCTAACCCTAACCCTAACTCTAAACCTATCCCTAAACCAACCCCTAACCCAAACCCTAACCCTAAACCTAACCCTAACCCTAACCCTAACACTACCCCTAATGCTAACACTTAAGCTAATCCTAACCGTAACTCTAGACCTAACCCTATCCCTAAACCTAACCCTAAACCTATCGCTCAACCTTACCCTAACCCTAACCCTAACCTTAACCCTGAAACCTGAAATCTGTACCTCACCCTAACCCTAACCCTAACCCTAACCCTATCCCTAACCCTAAGCCTAATCCTAACCGTAACTCTAGACATAACCCTATCCCTAAACCTAACCCTAAACCTATCGCTCACCCTAACCCTAACTCTAACACTAACCATAAACCTAATGCTCATCCTAACCGAAATCATAACACTAAAGGTAACACTCACCCTAACCCTAACGCTAATTATTATCGTAACCCTAACCCTAACACTAACCCTAACCCAAAGGCTAAACCTAACCCTAACCCTAAACCTAACCCTGACCCTAACCCTAACACTAACCCTAAACCTGATCCTGACCTTAACCCTAAAGCTAACCCTCACCATAAGAGTAACACTAACCTAAACGAAACCCTAACCCTAACCCTAACACTAACCCTGAACCCTGAACCTTGTACCCCACCCTAACCCTAACTTTAACACTAACCCTAACCCTAAACGTCACCCTAACCTTATCCCTAACAATAACCCGAACCCTAACCCTAACCGTAACACTAAACCTAAACCTCTCCCTAAACATAACCCTAAATTTTTTGATAACACTAACCATAACCCTAATTCTAACCCTATCCCAAACCCTAACCCTAACCCTAAACCTAACTCTAACACTAACCCTAACGCTAACCCTAACCCTAACCCTAACCCTAACCCTAAAAATAAACCTAACCCTAACCCTAACTCTAACCCTAACCCTAACTGTACACTAAACCTAACCCTATCCCTAAACCTAAACCTAACCTTAACCCTGACCTTAACACTAACCCTAACATTAACAACAACACTAAACATAACCCTAATGCTAACCCTAATCCAAACCCTAACACTAAAGATATCCCCAACCCTAACCATAACGCTAATGATTATCCTAAAAGTAACCCTAACCCTAACCCTAACTTTAACCCTAAACTAAACCTAACCCTAACACTAACACTAACCCTAAACTTAATCCTAAACCTAACCCTGAACCCTGATCCCCAGGCTAACCCTAACCGTAAACAAAACACTAACACTAACCCTAACACTAACACTAACACTATCCATAACCCTAAGCCTAACCCTAACCATAACCCTAACCCTAACGCTAAACCTTGCATTAACCCTAACTTAACCCTAACCCTAACCCTAACCTTAACCATAACCCTAATCCTAACTGTAATACTAAACCTAACACTATGGCTAAACCTAACCATAACCCTACACATCAACCTAAACCTAACCCTAACCCAAATGCTAGCCCTAACCATAAACATAACCCTAACCCAATCCCTAACCCTAACCCTAACCCTAACCATCACCCTAACACTAACCCTAACTCTAACCCTAACCCTAACCCTAAACCTAAACCTAAAACTAACCCTAACCCTAACACTAACCCTAACCCTTACCATAACCCTAACCCTAACTTTAACCCTAACGTTAACCCTTACCCGAAACCTACCCAAACCCTAACACTAACCGTAACACTAAACCTAACCGAATCCCTAAACCTAACCCTAAACCTAACCCGAAACCTCACCCTAACCCTAACACTAACACTAACACTAAATATAACACTAATGCTAAACCCAACCCAAAACCTAACACTAAAGCTAACCCGAACCCTAACATAAAGCTAATGATTATCCTAACCCTAACCCTAACCCTAACTCTAACCCTACCCTTAACCCTAACCCTAACCCTCACCCTAACCCTAACCCTAAACCTAAAGCTAACGCTAACCCTAACCCTAACCCTAATCCTACCCTAAGCCTAACCCTAAGCCTAACCCTAAACCTAACCCTAAACCTAACCCTAACCCTAACCTAATCCTAAACCTAACCCTAACCCTAACCATAACCCTAACCTAATCCTAACCTTAA
The DNA here is from genome assembly GCF_017639785.1 of Mesocricetus auratus. NCBI lineage: Eukaryota > Metazoa > Chordata > Mammalia > Rodentia > Cricetidae > Mesocricetus > Mesocricetus auratus. The sequence goes on from NW_024429997.1 coordinate 66,125, forward strand.
CCATAGCCCTAGACCTAACCATAACCCTAACTCTAACCCTAACACTAACCTTAACACTAAACCTAACACTATCCCTAAAACAAACCCATACCTATCACTAACCCTAACCCTAACACAAACACTAACCATAACCATAATGCTAACCCTAACCCAAACCCTAACACTAAAGCTAACCCTAAACCTAACCATAACGCTAATGATTTTCCTAAACCTAACCCTAACACTAACCCTAACCATAAGTCTAACCTTAACTCTAACCCTAACCCTGACTCTGACACTAACCCTAATCCTAAACTTAACACTAAAACTAACCGTATCACAAAACCTAACCCTAACCCTAACCCTAACCGCAACCCTAACCGTAACCCTAACCCTAACCCTAAAACTAACCTTGAACCATAACCCTAACCCTAACCCTAATCCTACCCTAAGCCTAACCCTAACCCTAACCCTAAACCTAACCCTAACCCTAACCCTAACCCTAAGCCTAAACCTAACCCTAAACCTAAACCTAACCCTAACCCTAACCTAATCCTAAACCTAACCCTAACCCTAACCATTACCCTAACCTAATCCTAACCCTAACCATAGCCCTAGACCTAACCATAACCCTAACTCTAACGCTAACACTAACCTTAACACTAAACCTAACACTATCCCTAAAACAAACCCATACCTATCACTAACCCTAACCCTAACACAAACACTAACCATAACCATAATGCTAACCCTAACCCAAACCCTAACACCAAAGCTAACCCTAAACCTAACCATAACGCTAATGATTTTCCTAAACCTAACCCTAACACTCACCCTAACCATAAGTCTAACCTTAACTCTAACCCTAACCCTGACTCTGACCCTAACCCTAATCCTAAACTTAACACGAAAACTAACCGTATCACAAAACCTAACCCTAACCCTAACCCCAACACTAACCGTAACCCTAACCCTAACCCTAAATCTAACCTTGAACCATAACCCTAACCCTAACCCTAACCATGAACCCCGAACGCTGAACACTGAACCCTAACCCGAACCCTCACCTAACCCTAACCCTAACCCTAAACCTAATCCTAAACCTAACACTGAACCCTGAACCCCACGCTAACCCTAACTCTAAACCAAACACTAACATTAACCCTAAAACTACCACTAACACTATCCATAACCCTAAGCCTAACCCTAACCTAACCCTAACCCTATAGCACTAACACTAACACTAACCCTAAACCCTAACCCTAACCCTAACCCAACCCTAACCCTAACCATAACCCTAACCCAACCCTAAAACTAACCCTAACCCTAACCCTAACCCTAACCTTAACCCTGAAACCAGAAATCTGAACATCACCCTAACCGTAACCCTAACCCTAACTCTATCCCTAACCTTAACCCTAATCCTAAACGTAACACTAAACCGAAGCCTATCCCTAAACCTAACACTAAAACTATCGCTAACCCTAACACTAACACTAACACTAAACATAACCCTAATGCTAACCCTAACCCAAATCATAACACCAAAGGTAACGCTCTATCTAACCCTAACGCTAATTATTATCCTAACCCTAACCCTAACACTCACCCTAACCCTAACGCTAAACCTAACCCTAACATTAACCCTAACCCTAACCCAAACCTAACCCTAACCCTAACCCTAACCATAACCCTAACCCAACCCTAACCCTAACCCTAAACCTAACCCTACCCATAACCCTAAACTAAACCTAAACCTAACACTAACACTAACCCTAACCCAAACCATAAACATAACCCTAACCCAATCCCTAACCCTAACCCTAACCCTAACCATCACCCTAACCCTAACCCTAACTCTAATCCTAACCCTAACCCTAACCCTAACCCTAACCCAAACCTAACACTAACCCTAACCCTAACCATAACCCTAACCCAAACCTAACCCTAACCCTAACCCTAACCATAACCCTAACCCAATCCTAACCCTAACCCTAAACCTAACCCTACCCATAACCCTAAACTAAACCTAAACCTAACACTAACACTAACCCTAAACCTAATCCTAAACCTAACACTGAACCATGAAACCCACGCTAAACCTAACCCTAAACAAAACACTAACACTAACCCTAACACTAACACTAACACTATCCATAACCCTAAGCCTAACCCTAACCATAACCCTAACCCTAACCTTAACCCTGAACCCAGAAATCTGAACATCACCCTAACCGTAACCCTAACCCTAACCCATTCCCTAACCTTAACCCTAATCCTAAATGTAACACTAAACCTAAGCCTATCCCTAAACCTAACCCTAAACCTATCCCTAAACCTAACACTAACACTAACACTAAACATAACCCTAATGCTAACCCTAACTCAAATCATAACACTAAATGCAATACTCACCCTAAACCTAACCCTAACCCTAACCCTAACCCTGGCCCTAACCCTAACCCTAACCCTAACCCTAAACCTAACCGTAACACTAAAACTAAACCTACACCTAACCCTAAACCTAACTGTAACCCTAACCCTAACCCTATCTGTAACACTAAACCTAACCCTATGCATAAACCTAACCCTAACCCTACACATCAACCTAAACCTAACCCTAACCCTAATGCTAGCCCTAACCATAAACATAACCCTAACCCAATCCCTAACCCTAACCCTAACCCTAACCATCACCCTAACCCTAACCCTAACTCTAACCCTAACCCTAACCCTAACCCTAAAACTAAACCTAAAACTAACCCTAACCCTAACTGTAACACTAAACCTAACCCTATGCCTAAACCTAACCCTAACCCTACACATCAACCTAAACCTAACCCTAACCCTAATGCTAGCCCTAACCATAAACATAACCCTAACCCAATCCCTAACCCTAACCCTAACCCTAACCATCACCCTAACCCTAACCCTAACTCTAATCCTAACCCTAACCCTAACCCTAACCCTAACCGTAACGTTAACCCTTACCCTGAACCTAACCCTAACCAAACCCTAACCCTAACCGTAACACTAAACCTAACCGAATCCCTAAACCTAACCCTAAACCTAACCCTAAACCTCACCCTAACCCTAACACTAACACTAACACTAAACATAACACTAATGTTAACCCCTACCCAAACCCTAACAGTAAAGCTAACCTGAACCCAAACCTAAAGCTAATGATTATCCTAACCCTAATCCAAACCCTAACTCTAACCCTAACCCTAACTCTAACCCTAAACTTAACCCTAAACCTAACCCTCACCCTAACTCTAACCCTAACCCTAAACCTAACGCTAACGCTAACCCTAACCCTAACCATAATCCTACCCTAACTTTAACCCTAACCCTAACCCTAAACCTAACCCTAATCCTAACAGTAACACTAAACCAAACCCTATCCCTAAACCTAACCCTATACTTTTTGCTAACCCTAACCATAACACTAACACTAACCATAACCCTAATGGTAACCCTAATCCTAAACCTAACACTAAGCCTAACCCTAATCCTAACACTAACCCTAACACTAACACTAAACCTAACCCTTAACCCTAACCATAACCCTAACCCAACCCTAACCCTAACCCTAACCCTAACCCTAAATGTAACCCAAACCCTGACCCTAACACCCTAACCTTAACCTTAACCGTAACACTAACCCTAACCCTAACCCTAACCCTAACCTTAACCCTGAAACCTGCAACTGAACCTCACCCTAACCCTAAACCTATCCCTAACCCTAAGCCTAACCCTAACCGTAACACTAAACCTAAACTTATCCCTAAACCTAACTTTAAACCTATCGCTCACCTAACCCTAACACTAACACTAACCATAACCCTAATGCTAACCCTAACCCAAATCATAACACTAAAGTAACACTCACCCTAACCCTAACGCTAATTATTATCCTAACCCTAAACTTAACACTAACCCTAACTCTAACGCAAAACCTACCCTAACCCTAAACCTAACCCTGACCATAACACTAACCCTAATCTTAACCCTAAAACCTGAAAACTGAACCTCACCCTAACCCTAACCCGAACACTATACCTAACCCTAACCCTAACCCTAACCATCACCATAAACCTAACCCTAACCTAATTATTATCCTAACCCTAAACTTAACACTAACCCTAACTCTAAAGCAAAACCTAACCTAACACTAAACCTAACCCTAAACCTAAAACTAACCCTAACCATAATGCTAACCCTAACCCTAACCATAAACCTATCCCTAACCCTAACGTTAACCCTTATCCTAAACCTAACCATAACCCTAACCCTAACCCTAACCGTACCACTAAACATAACCGAATCCCTAAGAGTAACCCTAACCCTAACCCTAACCCTAACCATAACCCTAACTCTAACCCTAACGTTAACACTAACCCTAAGCCTAACCCTAACCCTAACCCTAACCCTAAACCTAACCCTAACACTAACCCTAACCCTAAACCTAACCCCTAAACCTAACCCAACCCTAACCCTAACCCTAACCCTCACCCTAACCCAACCCTAACCCTAACCCTAACCCTAAATCTAAACCAAACCCTGACCCTAACCCTGACCCTAAAAATAACCCTAATGATAACCCTAACCCTAACCCTAACCCTAACACTAACCCTAACACTGACTCTGAACCCTGGACACTGAACCCCACCCTAACCCTTAACCTAACCCTAGCCCTAACCCTATCCCTAACACTAACCCTTACCCTAACCCTAAGCCGAACCCTAACCGTAACACTAAACCTAACCCTATCCCTAAACCTAAACCTATACTTTTGGCTAACCCTAACCATAACACTAACACTAACCATAACCCTAATGGTAACCCTAATCCTAAACCTAACACTAACCCTAACCCTAATCCTAAACCTAACGCTAACACTAACCCTAAACCTAACCCCTAAACCTAACCCAACCCTAACCCTAAACCTAACCCTCACCCTAACCCAACCCTAACCCTAACCCTAACCCTAAATCTAAACCAAACCCTGACCCTAACCCCAACCCTAAAAATAACCCTAATGATAACCCTAACCCTAACCGTAACCCTAACACTAACCCTAACTCTAACCCTAACCCTAACCCTAACCTTAACACTGAAACCTGCAACTGAACCTCACCCTAACCCTAACCTTAAACCTAACCCTATCACTAAACATAAACCTAATCCTAACAGTAACACTAAACCTAAACCTATCACTAAACCTAACCCTAAACCTATCCCTCACCCTAACCCTAACACTAACACTAACCATAACCCTAATGCTAACACTAACACAAATCATAACACTAAAGGTAACGCTCACCCTAAACCTAACGCTAATTATTATCCTAACACTAAACCTAACACTAACCCTAACCCTATCGCAAAAACTAACCCTAACCCTAAAAGTAACCGTGACCCTATCCCTAACCCTAACCCTAAACCTAACCCTAATCCTACCCTATCCGAAATACTAAAACTAAACCTACACCTAACCCTAACCATAACCCTAACCCTAACCCTAACCCTAACACTAACCATAACACTACTGCTAACACAAACCCAAACACAAACACTAAAGCTTACCGTAACTGTAACCCTAATGCTAATGATTATCCTAACCCTAACCCTAACCCTAACACTAACCCTAACCCTAACCCTAATCCTAACCCTAAACCTAACGGTCACCCTAACCCTATCCCTAACCCTAACCCTAACCTAACCCTAACCCTAACACTAACCCTAACCCTAACCCTAAATCTAACCCAAACCCTGACCCAAAACCTAACCCTAACCCTACCCTAACCGTAATACTAAAACTAAACCTACACCTAAACCTAACCATAACTGTAACCCTAACCCTAACCGTAACTGTAACACTAAACCTAACCATATCCATAAACCTAGCCCTAACCCTAACCCTAAACCTGAACCCAACCCGAACCCTAACAATAACCCTAACCCTAACACTAACCCTAAGCCTAAACCTAATCCTAAACCTAACCCTAACCCTAACGCTAAGCCTAAACCTAATCCTAAACCTAACTCTAACCAGAGCCCTAGATCTACCCCTAACCCTAACACTAACACTAACCCTAAACGTAACACCAAACTTCAACTATCCCTAAACCTAACCCTAACCATATGGCTAACCTGAACCCAACACTAACTCTAACCATAAGTCTAATGCTAATGCTAACCTAAAACCTCACACTAAAGCTAACCCTAACCCTAACCCTAAGCCTAACCATAACCATAACCATAACCATAAACATAACAATAAATCTATCCTTAACAATAACCCTAATACTAACCTAACCCTAACCCTAACACTAATCCTAACACTAAACCTGAACCCTGGACACTGAACCCCACCCTAACCCTAACCCTTTCTCTATCCCTAACCCTAACCCTATACCTAACACTAAACCTTACCCTAACCCTAAGGCGAACCCTAACCGTAACACTAAACCTAACCCTTTCCCTAAACCTAACCCTAAACTTTTCACTAACCCTAATCATAACACTAAGATTAACCATAACCCTAATGCTAACCCTAATCCTAAACCTAACACTAACCCTAACCCTAATCCTGAATCTAACACTAACCCTAACTCTAACCCTGAACCTAAAACTAACACTAACCCTCACCGTAACCCTAACCCTAAACCTAATCCTAACCCTAAACCTAAGGCTAACCCTAACCCTAACTCTAACCCTAAACCTAACCCTAAACCTAACCCTCACCCTAACCCAAACCTAACCCTAACCCTAACCCTAACCCTAACCCTAAATCTAAACCAAATCCTGACCCTAACCCTAACCCTAAACATAACCCTAATGCTAACCCTTACCCTAACACTAACCCTACAACTAACACTAACCCTAACCCTAACACTAACCCTGACCCTAACCATAACCTTAACCCTGAAACCTGCAACTGAACCTCACCCTAAACCTAACCCTAAACCTAACCCTATCCCTAACCCTAAACCTAATCCTAACAGTAACACTAAACCTAACCCTATCCCTAAACCTAACCCTAAATCTATCCCTCACCCTAACCCTAACACTAACACTAACCACAACCCTAATGCTAACACTAACCCAAATCATAACACTAAAGGTAACGCTCACCCTAACCCTAACGCTAATTATTATCCTAACCATAAACTTAACACTAACCCTAACCCTAACGCAAAACCTAACCCTAATCCTAAACCTAACCGTGACCCTAACCCTAACCCTAACCCTAACCCTAACCCTAACCCTAACACTAACCCTAAGCCTAAACCTAATCCTACCCCTAACCCTAACCCTAACCCTAACCCTAATCCTAACCCTAATCCTAACGCTAACCCTAACCCTAACCCTAACCCTAACACTAACCCTAACCGTAACACCAAACCTCCCCTATCCCTAAACCTAACCCTAACCATATGGCTAACCTGAACCCAACACTAAAACTAACCATAACTCTAATGCTAACGCTAACCTAAAACCTCACACTAAAGCTTACCCTAACCCTAACCCTAACCATAAACATAAACATAAACATAAACATAAACATAACAATAAATCTATCCCTAACCCTAACCCTAACACTAACCCTAACACTCACCCTGAACCCTGGACACTGAACCCCACACTAACCCTAACCCTATCTCTAACCCTCACCCTAACACTATAACTAACACTAACCCTTACCCTAACCCTAAGCCGAACCCTAACCTTAACACTAAACCTAACCCTTTCCCTAAACCTAACCCTAAACTTTTCACTAACCCTAATCATAACACTAACTCTAACCATAACACTAATGCTAACCTTAATCCTAACCCTAACTCTAACCCTAACCCTAATCATAACCCTAACCCTAACCCTAACCCTCAACCTAACGTGAACACTAACCCTAAACCTAACCCTAACCCTTACCCTAACCCTAACCATCACAATAACCCTAACCCTCACTCTAACCCTAACCCTAACCCTATCCCAAAACCTAAACCTAACCCGAACCCTAATGCTAACCCTAACCCTAACCATAATACTAAACCTAACCCTAACGTTAACCCTAACCCTAAACCTAACACTAACCCTAACCTAACACTAACTGTAACACTAAACGTAACCGAATCCCTAAACCTAACCCTAAACCAAACCCTAACCCTAACACTAACACTAACACTAACCATAACACTAATGCTAACCCCAACTCAAACCCTAACACTAAAGCTTACCCTAACCCTAACCCTAAAGCTAATGATTATCCTAACCCTAACCCTAATCCTAACCCTAAATCTGACACTTACCCTAACACTAACCCTAACCCTAACCCTCACAGTAACCCTAACCCTAACCCTAAACCTAATGCTAACCCAAACCCTAATCCTACCCCTAACCATAACCCTAACCATAACCATAACCATAACCATAACAATAAACCTATCCCTAACCCTAAACCTAACCTAACCCTAACCCTAACACTAACCCTAACACTAACCCTGAACCCTGGACACTGAACCCCACCCTAACCCTAACCCTAACCCTAACCCGAACCCTAACCCTTCCCTAACCCTAATCCTAAACCAAACCCTAATCATAACCCTAACCCTAACACTAACACTAACTCTAAGCCTAAACCTAATCCTAACCTAACCCTAACCCTACCCTAATCCCAAACCTAACCCAAACCCTAATCCTATCCCTAACCCAAACACTAACCCTAACCCTAAACCTAACCCTAACCCTAACCCTAACCCTAACGCTAACACTAAACCTAAACCTAAACCTAACCCTAACCCTAACCCTAAACCTAACCCGAACACTAACACTAACCCTAAACCTAAAACTAACCCTAACCCTAATGCTAACCCTAACCCTAACCATAAACCTAACCCGAACCCTAACGTTAACCCTTACTCTAAACCTAACCCTAACCCACCCTAACCCTAACCGTAACACTAAACATAACTGAATCCCTAAACCTAACCCTAACCCTTACCCTAACCCTAACACTTACACTAACACTAAGCATAACACTAATGCTAAACACAACCCAAACCCTAACACTAATGCTTGCCCTAACCCTAACCCTCACCTTAACCCTAACACTATTCCTAATCCTTACCCTAAAACTAACGCTATCCCTCACCGTAACCCTAACCCTAACCCTAACCCTAATACTACCCCCACCCTAACCATAGCCCTAGACCTAACCCTAACCCTAACTCTAACACTACCCTAACCGTAACACCAAACCTACCCTATCCCTAAACCTAACCCTAACAATATGGATAACCTGAACCCAAAACTAACAATAACCATAACACTAATGCTAACCCTAACCTAAACGCTCACACTACATCTAACCCTAACCCTAACCCTAAACATAACCATAATCATAATCATAACAATAAATCTATCCCTAACCCTAACCCTAATCCTAACCCTCACCCTAACCCAACCCTAACCCTAACCCTAACCCTAACCCTAACCCTAAATCTAAACCAAATCCTGACCCTAACCCTAACCCAAAACATAACACTAATGCTAACCCTTACCCTAAACCTAACCCTAACACTAACACTAACCCTAAACCTAACACTAACCCTGACCCTAACCATAACCTTAACCCTGAAACCTGCAACTGAACCTCACCCTAACCCTAACACTAAACCTAACCCTATTCCTAACCCTAAACCTAATCCTAACAGTAACACTAAACCTAACCCTATCCCTAAACCTAACCCTAAACCTATCCCTCACCCTAACCCTAACACTAACACTAACCATAACCCCAATGCTAACCCTAACCCAAATCATAACACTAAAGGTAACGCTCACCCTAACCCTAACGCTAATTATTATACTAACCATAAACTTAACACTAACCCTAACCCTAACGCAAAACCTAACCCTAATCCTAAACCTAACCATGATCCTAACCCTAACCAAAATCCTAAACTTAACCCTAATCCTACCCTAACCGTAATACTAAAACTAAACCTACACCTAACCCTAAACATAACTTTAAACCTAACCCTAACCGTAACTGTAACACTAAACCTAACCCTATCCCTAAACCTAACCCTAACCCTAACCCTAAACCTAAACCCAACCCTAACCCTAACCCTAACCATAACCCTAACCCTAACGTTAACACTAACCCTAAACCTAACCCTAAACCTAACCCTAAACCTAAACCTAACCCTAACCCTAACCCTAAATCCTAACCCTAATCCTAACACTAAACCTAACCCTAAACCTAACCCGAACCCTGATCCAAACCCTAACCCTAACCTTAACCCTGAAACCTGGAACCTGAACCCCACATTAACCCTAAACCGAACCCTATCCCTAACCCTAAACCTAACCTTAACCCTAACTCTGAACCTAACTCTAATCCTAACCCTAAACCTAAAACTAACCCTAAACCTAATGCTAACCCTAACCCTAACCATAATCCTAACCATAACCCTAAACCTAACGTTAACCCTTACCCTAAACCTAATCCTAACCCTATCCCTAACCACAACATTAAACATAACCGAATCCCTAAACCTAACCCTAAACATCACCCTAACCCTAACACTAACACTAACCATGACACTAATGCTAACCCAAATCCAAACACCAACCCTAAAGCTTACCCTAACCGTAACCCTAAAACTAATGATTATCCTAACCCTAACCCTAACCCTAACCATAACCCTAACTCTAACCTTAACCCTAACCCTAACCATAACTCTAACCCTAACCCTAACCCTAAACCTAACCCTAATCCTAACCCTAAACCTAACGCTAACCCTAACCCTATCCCTAACCCGAACCCTAACCCTTCCCTAACCCTAACCCTAAACCAAACCCTAATCATAACCCTAACCCTAACCCTAACACTAACTCTAAGCCTAAACCTAATCCTAACCTAACCCTAACCATACCCCTAACCCTAATCCTAACCCTAACCCTAAGCCTAAACCTAATCCTAACCCTAACCCTAACCCTACCCTAATCCTAAACCTAACCCAAACCCTAATCCTATCCCTAACCCAAACACTAACCCTAAGCCTAAACCTAATCCTAACCCTAACCCTAACCCTAACCCTAACCCTAATCCTAACCGTAAACCTAACGCTAACCCTAACCCTATCCCTAACCTTAACCCTAACCCTAACACTAACCCTAACCGTAACACCAAACCTCCCCTATCCCTAAACCTAACCCTAACCCTATGGCTAACCTGAACCCAACACTAACACTAACCATAACTCTAATGCTAACGCTAACCCTCACACTAAAGCTTACCCTAACCCTGACCCTAACCCTAACTATAACCATAACCATAACCATAACCATAACAATAAATCTATCCCTAACCCTAACCCTAACCTAACCCTAACCCTAACACTAACCCTAACAATAACCCTGAAACCTGCAACTGAACCTCACCCTAACCCTAACACTAAACCTAACCCTATTCCTAACCCTAAACCTAATCCTAACAGTAACACTAAACCTAACCCTATCCCTAAACCTAACCCTAAACCTATCCCTCACCCTAACCCTAACACTAACACTAACCATAACCCTAATGCTAACCCTAACCCAAATCATAACACTAAAGGTAACGCTCACCCTAACCCTAACGCTAATTATTATACTAACCATAAACTTAACACTAACCCTAACCCTAACTCAAAACCTAACCCTAATCCTAAACCTAACCATGACCCTAACCCTAACCAAAATCCTAAACTTAACCCTAATCCTACCCTAACCGTAATACTAAAACTAAACCTACACCTAACCCTAAACATAACTTTAAACCTAACCCTAACCGTAACTGTAACACTAAACCTAACCCTATCCCTAAACCTAACCCTAACCCTAACCCTAAACCTAAACCCAACCCTAACCCTAACCATAACCCTAACCCTAACGTTAACACTAACCCTAAACCTAACCCTAAACCTAACCCTAAACCTAAACCTAACCCTAACCCTAACCCTAACCCAAATCCTAACCCTAATCCTAACACTAAACCTAACCCTAAACCTAACCCGAACCCTGATCCTAACCCTAACCCTAACCTTAACCCTGAAACCTGGAACCTGAACCCCACATTAACCCTAAACCGAACCCTATCCCTAACCCTAAACCTAACCTTAACCCTAACTCTGAACCTAACTCTAATCCTAACCCTAAACCTAAAACTAACCCTAAACCTAATGCTAACCCTAACCCTAACCATAATCCTAACCATAACCCTAAACCTAACGTTAACCCTTACCCTAAACCTAATCCTAACCCTATCCCTAACCACAACACTAAACATAACCGAATCCCTAAACCTAACCCTAAACCTAACCCTAAACATCACCCTAACCCTAACACTAACACTAACCATGACACTAATGCTAACCCAAATCCAAACACCAACCCTAAAGCTTACCCTAACCGTAACCCTAAAACTAATGATTATCCTAACCCTAACCCTAACCCTAACCATAACCCTAACTCTAACCTTAACCCTAACCCTAACCATAACTCTAACCCTAACCCTAACCCTAAACCTAACCCAAATCCTAACCCTAAACCTAACGCTAACCCTAACCCTATCCCTAACCCGAACCCTAACCCTTCCCTAACCCTAACCCTAAACCAAACCCTAATCATAACCCTAACCCTAACCCTAACACTAACTCTAAGCCTAAACCTAATCCTAACCTAACCCTAACCGTACCCCTAACCCTAATCCTAACCCTAACCCTAAGCCTAAACCTAATCCTAACCCTAACCCTAACCCTACCCTAATCCTAAACCTAACCCAAACCCTAATCCTATCCCTAACCCAAACACTAACCCTAAGCCTAAACCTAATCCTAACCCTAACCCTAACCCTAACCCTAACCCTAATCCTAACCGTAAACCTAACGCTAACCCTAACCCTATCCCTAACCTTAACCCTAACCCTAACACTAACCCTAACCGTAACACCAAACCTCCCCTATCCCTAAACCTAACCCTAACCCTATGGCTAACCTGAACCCAACACTAACACTAACCATAACTCTAATGCTAACGCTAACCTAAACCCTCACACTAAAGCTTACCCTAACCCTGACCCTAACCCTAACTATAACCATAACCATAACCATAACCATAACAATAAATCTATCCCTAACCCTAACCCTAACCCTAACCTAACCCTAACCCTAACACTAACCCTAACAATAACCCTGAACCCTGGACACTGAACCCCACCCTAACCCTAACCCTATCTCTAACCCTCACCCTAACCCTATACCGAACACTAACCCTTACAATAACCCTAAACCGAATCCTAACCATAACACTAAACCTAACCCTTTCCCTAAACCTAACCCTAAACTTTTCACTAACCCTAATCATAACATTAACACTAACCATAACACTAATGCTAACCCTAATCCTAACAGTAACTCTAACCCTAACCCTAATCCTAACCCTAACCCTACCCTAACCTAACCCTAAACCTAACGCGAACCCTAACCCTCACTCTAACCCTAACCCTAACCCTAACCATCACACTAACCCTAACCCTCACTCTAACCCTAACCCTAACCCAAAACCTAAACCTAACCCGAACCCTAATGCTAACCCTATCCCTAACCATAATACTAAACCTAACCCTAACCCTAACGTTAACCCTTACCCTAAACCTAACACTAACCCTAACCATAACACTAACTGTAACACTAAACATAACCGAATCCCTAAACCTAACCCTAAACTTAACACTAACCCTCACCCTAACCCTAACACTAACACTAAAACTAACCATAACACTAATGCTAACCCCAACCTAAACCCTAACACTAAAGCTTACCCTAACCCTAACCCTAAAGCTAATGATTATCCTAACCCTAACCCTAATCCTAACCCTAACTCTGACCCTAAACCTAACCCTAACCCTAACCCTAATCCTAACCCTAAACCTAACTCTAACCCAAACCCTAATCCTACCCCTAACCCTAACGCTAACCATAACCATAACCATAACCATAACAATAAATCTATCCCTAACCCTAACCCTAACCCTAACACTAACCCTAACCCTAACACTAACCCTGAACCCTTGACACTGAACTCCACACTAACCCTAATCCTAATCCTAAACCTAACTCTAACCCAAACCCTAATCCTACCCCTAACCCTAACCCTAACCATAACCATAACCATAACCATAACAATAAATCTATCCCTAACCCTAAACCTAACCCCTAACCCTAACCCTAACCCTAATCCTAACCCTAACCCTAACACTAACCCTAAACCTAACCCCTAACCCTAACCCAACCCTAACCCTAACCCTAACCCTAACACTAACACTAACCATAACACTAATGCTAACCCAAACCTAAAAACTAACACTAAAGCTTACCCTAACCGTAACCCTAAAGCTAATGATTATCCTAACCCTAACCCTAACCCTAACCCTAACTCTAACACTAACCCTAACCCTAACCCTAACTCTAACCCTAACCCTAACCCTAATCCTAACCCTAAACCTAACGCTAACCCTAACCCTATCCCTAACCCTACCCTAACCTTAACCCTAACCCAAACCCTAATACTAACCCTAACCCTAACCCTAACACTAACCCTAAACCTAATCCTAACCCTAACCCTAACCCTACCCCTAACCCTATTCCTAATCCTAACGCTAATCCTAACCCTAACCCTAAGCCTAAACCTAATCCTAACCCTAACCCTAACCCTACCCTAATCCTAAACCTAACCCAAACCCTAATCCTATCCCTAACCCAAACACTAACCCTAAGCCTAAACCTAATCCTAACCCTAACCCTAACCCTAACCCTAACCCTAATCCTAACCGTAAACCTAACGCTAACCCTAACCCTATCCCTAACCTTAACCCTAACCCTAACACTAACCCTAACCGTAACACCAAACCTCCCCTATCCCTAAACCTAACCCTAACCCTATGGCTAACCTGAACCCAACACTAACACTAACCATAACTCTAATGCTAACGCTAACCTAAACCCTTACACTAAAGCTTACCCTAACCCTAACCATAACCATAACAATAAACATAAACATAAACATAACAATAAATCTATCACTAACCCTAACCCTAACCCTAACCTAAGCCTAACCCTAACACTAACCCTAACACTCACCCTGAACCCTGGACATTGAACCCCACACTAACCCTAACCCTATCTCTAACCCTCACCCTAACCCTATACCTAACACTAACCCTTACCCTAACCCTAAGCCGAACCCTAAACTTAACACTAAACCTAACCCTTTCCCTAAACCTAACCCTAAACTTTTCACTAACCCTAATCATAACACTAACACTAACCATAACACTAATGCTAACCCTAATCCTAACCCTAACTCTAACCCTAACCCTAATCCTAACCCTAACCCTAACCCTAACCCTCAACCTAACGCGAACACTAACCCTAACCGTAAACCTAACCCTAACCCTAACCCTAACCATCACACTAACACGAACCCTACTCTAACCCTAACCCTAACCCTAACCCAAACCCTAAACCTAACCCGAACCCTAATGCTAAACCTAACCCTAACCATAATACTAAACCTAACCCTAAAGTTAACCCTAACCCTAAACCTAACACTAACCCTAACCATAATACTAACTGTAACACTAAACATAACCGAATCCCTAAACCTAACCCTACACCAAACCCTAACCCTAACACTAACACTAACACTAACCATAACACTAATGCTAACCCCAACCCAAACCCTAACACTAAAGCTTACCCTAACCCTAACCCTAAAGCTAATGATTATCCTAACCCTAAACCTAATCCTAACACTAAATCTGACACTTACCCTAACAATAACCCTAACCCTAACCCTCACAGTAACCCTAACCCTAACCCTAAACCTAATGCTAACCCAAACCCTAATCCTACCCCTAACCCTAACCCTAACCATAACCATAACCATAACCATAACAATAAATCTATCCCTAACCCTTACCATAACCCTAACCTAACCCAAACCCTAACACTAACCCTAACACTAACCCTGAACCCTGGACACTGAACCCCACCCTAACCCTAACCCTAACCCTATCCCTAACATTAACCCTTACCCTAACCCTAAGCCGAACTCTAACCGTAACACTATACCTAACCCTATCCCTAAACCTAAAACTATACTTTTGGCTAACCCTAACCATAACACTAACACTAACCTTAACCGTAATGGTAACCCTAATCCTAAACCTAACACTAACCCTAACCCTAATCCTAACACTAACCCTAACACTAACCCTAAACCTAACCCCTAACCCTAACCTAACCCTAACCCTAACCCTAACCCTAATCCTAACATAACCCTAACCCTAACCCTAACCCTAACCCTAACCTAACCCTAACTCTAACCCTAACCCTAACCCTAACCCTAACCCTAACCCTAACCCTAACCCTAACTTTAACATTAACCCTAAACCTAACCCTAACCCTAAACCTAAACCTAAACCTAAACCTAACCCTAACACTAACCCTAACCCTAACCCTTAATCTAACCCTATCCCTAACCATAACCCTAACCCTAATACTAACCCTAACCCTAACACTAACCCTAAACCTAACCCCGAACCCTAACCCAACCCTAACCCTAACTCTAACCCTAAACCTCACCCTAACCCAACCCTAACAATAACCCTAACCCTAACCCTAACCCTAACCAAACCCTGACACTAACCCTAACCCTAAACATAACCCTAATGCTAACCCTTACCCTAACCCTAACCCTAACCCTAACTCTAACCCTAACCCTAAACGTAACCTAACCCTAACACTAACCCCAACCCTAACCCTAACACTAAACCTAAACCTAACCCTAACCCTAACACTAACCCTAAACCTAACCCCTAAACCTAACCCTAACCCTAACCCTAACCCTAACCCTCACCCTAACCCAACCCTAACAATAACCCTAACCCTAACCCTAACGGGAACCCTAAATCTAAACAAAACCCTGACACTAACCCTAACCCTAAACATAACCCTAATGCTAACCCTTACCCTAACCCTAACCCTAACCCTAACTCTAACCCTAACCCTAACCCTAACGTTAACACTAACCCTAAACCTAACCCTAAACCTAACCCTAACCCTAACCCTAAACCTAAACCTAGCCCTAACCCTAACCCTAACACTAAACCTAACCCTAACACTAACCCTAACCCTAACACTAAACCTAAACCTAACCCTGACCCTAACCCTAACCCTAATCTTAACCCTGAAACCTGAAAACTGAACCTCACCCTAACCCTAACCCGAACCTTATCCCTAACCCTAACCCTAACCCTAACCCTAACCATCACCCTAAACCTAACCCGAACACTAACCCTAACCCTAAACCTAAAACTAACCCTAACCCTAATGTTAACCCTAACCCTAACCATAAACCTAACCCGAACCCTAACCTTAACCCTTACCCTAACCCTAACCCTAACCCAACCCTAACCCTAACCGTAACACTAAACATAACCGAATCCCTAAACCTAACCCTAACCCTTACCCTAACCCTAACACTTACACTAACACTAAGCATAACACTAATGCTAACCACAACCCAAACCCTAACACTAATGCTTACCCTAACCCTAACCCTAAGGCGAATGATTATCCTAACCCTAACCCTAACCCTAAACCTAACTCTAACTCTAACCGTAACCCTAGCCCTAACCCTCACCTTAACCCTAGCACTATTCCTAATCCTTACCCTAAAACTAACGCTAACCCTCACCGTAACCCTAACCCTAAACCTAATACTAACCCTAACCCTAACCATAGCCCTAGACCTAACCCAAACCCTAACTCTAACACTACCCTAACCGTAACACCAAACCTACCCTATCCCTAAACCTAACCCTAACCATATGGATAATCTGAACCCAATACTAACAATAACCATAACACTAATGCTAACCCTAACCTAAACCCTCACACTAGATCTAACCCTAACCCTAACCCTAAACATAACCATAACCATAATCATAACAATAAATCTATCCCTAACCCTAACCCTAACCTAACCCTAACCCTAACACTAACCCTAACACTAACCCTGAACCCAGGACACTGAACCCCACCATAGCCCTAACCCTAACCTTAACACTAACCCTATCCCTAACACTAACCCTTACCCTAACCCTAAGCCGAACCCTAACCGTAACACTAAACCTAACCCTATCCCTAAACCTAAACCTATACTTTTGGCTAACCCTAACCATAACACTAACACTAACCATAACCCTAATGGTAACCCTAATCCTAAACCTAACACTAACCCTAACCCTAATCCTAACCCTAACCCTAACCCTAACCCCAAACCTAACCCCTAACCCTAACCCAACCCTAACCCTAACCCTAACCTAACCCAACCCTAACCCTAACCCTAACCCTAACCCAAAATATAAACCAAATCCTGACCCTAACCCTAACCCTAAACATAACACTAATGCTAACCCTTACCCTAACCCTAACCCTAACCCTAACACTAACACTAACCCTAACCCTAACCCTAACACTAACCCTGACCCTAACCATAACCTTAACCCTGAAACCTGCAACTGAACCTCACACTAACACTAACCCTAAACCTAACCCTATCCCTAACCCTAAACCTAATCCTAACAGTAACACTAAACCTAACCCTATCCCTAAACCTAACCCTAAACCTATCCCTCACCCTAACCCTAACACTAACACTAACCATAACCCTAATGCTACCCCTAACCCAAATCATAACACTAAAGGTAACGCTCACCCTAACCCTAACGCTAATTATTATCCTAACCATAAACTTAACAATAACCCTAACCCTAACGCAAAACCTAACCCTAATCCTAACCCTAAACCTAACCCTAATCCTACCCTAACCGTAATACTAAAACTAAACCTACACCTAACCCTAACCATAACTTTAAACCTAACCCTAACCGTAACTCTAACACTAAACCTAACCATATCCCTAAACCTAACCCTAACCCTAACCCTAAACCTAAACCCAACCCTAACCCTAACCCTAACCATAACCCTAACCCTAACCCTAACGTTAACACTAACCCTAAACCTAACCCTAAACCTAACCCTAAACCTAAACC
Source organism: Mesocricetus auratus (assembly GCF_017639785.1). Classification (NCBI taxonomy): domain Eukaryota; kingdom Metazoa; phylum Chordata; class Mammalia; order Rodentia; family Cricetidae; genus Mesocricetus; species Mesocricetus auratus. Next base: position 85,278 of record NW_024429997.1, read on the forward strand.
TAACCTTAACCCTAACCCTAACCCAAATCCTAACCCTAATCCTAACACTAAACCTAACCCTAAACCTAACCCAAACGCTGATCCTACCCTAACCCTAACCTTAACCCTGAAACCTGGAACCTGAACCCCACCTTAACCCAAAACCGAACCCTATCCCTAACCCTAAACCTAACCCTAACCCTAACTCTGAACCTAACTCAAATCCTAACCCTAAACCTAAAACTAACCCTAAACCTAATGCTAACCCAAACCCTAACCATAATCCTAACCAAAACCTAAACCTAACGTTAACCCTTACCCTAAACCTAATCCTAAACCTAACCCGATCCCTAACCGAAACACTAAACATAACCGAATCCCTAAACCTAAACCTAAACCTAACCCTAACCCTCACCCTAACCCTAACACTAATACTAACCATGACACTAATGCTAACCCAAACCCAAACACTAACACTAAAGCTTACCCTAACCGTAACCCTAACACTAATGATTATCCTAACCCTAACCCTAACCCTAACCATAACCGTAACTCTAACCTTAACCCTAACCCTAACCATAACTCTAAACCTAACCCTAACCCTAAACCTAACCCTAATCCTAACCCTAAACCTAACGCTAACCCTAACCCTATCCCTAACCCGAACCCTAACCCTAACCCTAACCCTAAACCTAACACGAACCCTAACCCTCACTCTAACCCTAACCCTAACCCTAACCATCACACTAACCCTAACCCTCACTCTAACCCTAACCCAAAACCTAAACCTAACCAGAACCCTAATGCCAACCCTATCCCTAACCATAATACTAAACCTAACCCTAACCCTAACGTTAACCCTTACCCTAAACCTAACACTAACCCTAACCATAACACTAACTGTAACACTAAACATAACCGAATCACTAAACCTAACACTAAACCTAACCCTAACCCTCACCCTAACCCTAACACTAACACTAACACTAACCATAACACTAATGCTAACCCCAACCCAAACCCTAACGCTAAAGCTTACCCTAACCCTAAAGCTAGAGCTAATGATTATCCTAACCCTAAACCTAATCCTAACAGTAACACTAAACCTAACCCTATCCCTAAACCTAACCCTAAACCTATCCCTCACCCTAACCCTAACACTAACACTAACCATAACCCTAATGCTAACCCTAACCCAAATCATAACACTAAAGGTAACGCTCACCCTAACCCTAACGCTAATTATTATCCTAACCATAAACTTAACAATAACCCTAACCCTAACGCAAAACCTAACCCTAATCCTAACCCTAAACCTAACCCTAATCCTACCCTAACCGTAATACTAAAACTAAACCTACACCTAACCCTAACCATAACTTTAAACCTAACCCTAACCGTAACTCTAACACTAAACCTAACCATATCCCTAAACCTAACCCTAACCCTAACCCTAAACCTAAACCCAACCCTAACCCTAACCCTAACCCTAACCATAACCCTAACCCTAACCCTAACGTTAACACTAACCCTAAACCTAACCCTAAACCTAACCCTAAACCTAAACCTAACCTTAACCCTAACCCTAACCCAAATCCTAACCCTAATCCTAACACTAAACCTAACCCTAAACCTAACCCAAACGCTGATCCTACCCTAACCCTAACCTTAACCCTGAAACCTGGAACCTGAACCCCACCTTAACCCAAAACCGAACCCTATCCCTAACCCTAAACCTAACCCTAACCCTAACTCTGAACCTAACTCAAATCCTAACCCTAAACCTAAAACTAACCCTAAACCTAATGCTAACCCAAACCCTAACCATAATCCTAACCAAAACCTAAACCTAACGTTAACCCTTACCCTAAACCTAATCCTAAACCTAACCCGATCCCTAACCGAAACACTAAACATAACCGAATCCGTAAACCTAAACCTAAACCTAACCCTAACCCTCACCCTAACCCTAACACTAACACTAACCATGACACTAATGCTAACCCAAACCCAAACACTAACACTAAAGCTTACCCTAACCGTAACCCTAACACTAATGATTATCCTAACCCTAACCCTAACCCTAACCATAACCCTAACTCTAACCTTAACCCTAACCCTAACCATAACTCTAAACCTAACCCTAACCCTAAACCTAACCCTAATCCTAACCCTAAACCTAACGCTAACCCTAACCCTATCCCTAACCCGAACCCTAACCCTAACCCTAACCCTAAACCTAACGCGAACCCTAACCCTCACTCTAACCCTAACCCTAACCCTAACCATCACACTAACCCTAACCCTCACTCTAACCCTAACCCAAAACCTAAACCTAACCAGAACCCTAATGCCAACCCTATCCCTAACCATAATACTAAACCTAACCCTAACCCTAACGTTAACCCTTACCCTAAACCTAACACTAACCCTAACCATAACACTAACTGTAACACTAAACATAACCGAATCACTAAACCTAACACTAAACCTAACCCTAACCCTCACCCTAACCCTAACACTAACACTAACACTAACCATAACACTAATGCTAACCCCAACCCAAACCCTAACGCTAAAGCTTAACCTAACCCTAACCCTAGAGCTAATGATTATCCTAACCCTAAACCTAATCCTAACCCTAACTCTGACCCTAACCCTAACCCTAACCCTAACCCTAACACTCACCGTAACCCTAACCCTAACCCTAATCCTAACCCTAAACCTAACGCTAACCCAAACCCTAATCCTACCCCTAACCCTAACCCTAACCATAACCATAACCATAACAATAAATCTATCCCTAACCCTAACCCCAACACTAACCCTAACACTAACCCTGAACCCTGGACACTAAACCCCACCCTGACCGTAACCCTAACCCTAACCCTATCCCTAACACTAACCCTTACCCTAACCCTAAGCCGAACCCTAACCGTAACACTAAACCTAACCCTATCCCTAAACCTAAACCTATACTTTTGGCTAAGCCTAACCATAACACTAACACTAACCATAACCCTAATTGTAACCCTAATCCTAAACCTAACACTAACCCTAACCCTAATCCTAACCCTAACCCTAAAACTAACACTAAACCTAACCCCTAACCATAAGCCAACCCTAACCCTAACCCTAACCCTCACCCTAACCCAAATCTAACCCTAACCCTAAATCTAAACCAAACCCTGACCCTAACCCTAACCCTAAACATAAACCTAATGCTAACACTTACCCTAACCCTAACCCTAACCCTAACCCTAACACTAATCGTAACCCTAACCCTAACCCTAACCCTAACCTTAACCCTGAAACCTGCAACTGAACCTCACCCTAAACCTAACCCTAACCCTAACCCTAATCTTATCCCTGAAACCTGCAACTGAACCTCACCCTAAACCTAACCCTAAACCTAACCCTATCCCTAACCATAACCTAATCCTAACAGTAACACTAAACCTAACCCTATCCCTAAACCTAACACTAAACCTATCCCTCACCCTAACCCTAAAACTAACACTAACCATAACCCTAATGCTAACCCTAACCCAAATCATAACACTAAAGGTAACGCTCACCCTAACCCTAACGCTAATTATTATCCTAACCCTAAACCTAACACTAACCCTAACCCTAACGCAAAACCTAACCCTAACCCTAAACCTAACCGTGACCCTAACCTTAACCCTAAGCCTAAACCTAACCCTAATCCTACCCTAACCGTAATACTAAAACTAAACCTACACCTAACCCTAACCATAACTGTAACCCTAAACCTAACGGTAACTTTAACACTAAACCTAACCCTATCTCTAAACCTAACCCTAACACTAACCCTAAACCTAAACCCAACCCTAACCCTAACCCTAAACATAAGGCTAACCCTAACCCTAACCCTAACCCTAATCCTAACCCTAACCCTAAGCCTAAACCTAATCCTAACCCTAACCCTAACCCTACCCTAACCCTAACCCTAAACCAAACCCTAATCCTATCCCTAACCCTAACCCTAACACTAACCCTAACACTAACCCTAAGCCTAAACCTAATCCTAACCCTAACCCTAACCCTAACCCTAATCCTAACCCTAAACCTAACACGAACCCTAACCCTCACTCTAACCCTAACCCTAACCCTAACCATCACACTAACCCTAACCCTCACTCTAACCCTAACCCTAACCCAAAACCTAAACCTAACCCGAACCCTAATGCTAACCCTAACCCTAACCATAATACTAAACCAAACCCTAAACCTAACGTTAACCCTTACCCTAAACCTAACACTAACCCTCACCCTAACCCTAACACTAACACTAACACTAACTATAACACTAATGCTAACCCCAACCCAAACCCTAACACTAAAGCTTACCCTAAACCAAACCCAAAACTAATGATTATCCTAACACTAACCCTAATCCTAACCCTAACTCTGACCCTAACCCTAACCATACCCTAACCCTAACCCTAAACCAAACCCTAATCCTATCCCTAACCCTAACCCTAACACTAACCCTAACACTAACCCTAAGCCTAAACCTAATCCTAAACCTAACCCTAACCCTAACCCTAACCCTAATCCTAACCCTAAACTTATGCTAACCCGAACCCTAACCCTAATCCTAACACTAACCCTAACCTTAACACCAAACCTCCCCTATCCCTAAACCTAAGCCTAACCTTTTGGCTAACCTGAACCCAACACTAACACTAACCATAACTCTAATGCTAACGCTAACCTAAATCCTCACACTAAAGCTTACCCTAACTCTAACCCTAACCCTAACCATAACCATAACCATAACCATAGCCATAAACCTTACAATAAAATTATCCCTAACCTTAACCCAAACCCTAACCTAACACTAACCCTAACACTAACCCTAACACTCACCCTGAACCCTGGAAACTGAACCCCACCCTAAACCTAACCCTATCTCTAACCCTCACCCTAACCCTATACCTAACACTAACCCTTACCCTAACCCTAAGCCGAACCCTAACCGTAACACTAAACCTAAACCTTTCCCTAAACCTAACCCTAAACTTTTCACGAACCCTAATCATAACACTAACACTAACCATAACACTAATGCTAACCATAATCCTAACCCTAACTCTAACCCTAATCCTAATCCTAACCCTAACCCTATACCTAACCCTATCCCTAACACTAACCCTTACCCTAACCCTAAGCCGAACCCTAACCGCAACACTAAACCTAACCCTATCCCTAAACCTAACCCTATACTTTTCGCTAACCCTAACCATAACACTAACACTAACCATAACCCTAATGGTAACCCTAATCCTAAACGTAACACTAACCCTAACCCTAATCCTAACCCTAACCCTAACCCTAAACATAACCCATAACCCTAGCCCTAACCCTGACCTAACCCAACCCTAACCCTAACCCTAACCTTAACCCTCACCCTAAGCCAACCCTAACCCTAACCGTAAACCTAACCCAAACCCTGACCCTAACCCTAAAGCTAACCATAACGCTAACCCTTACCCTAACCCTAACCCTAAGCCTAACACTAACCCTAACCCTAACTCTAACTTTAACATTAACCCTGAAACCTCCAAATGAACCTCACCCTAAACCTAACCATAACCCTATCCCTAACCATAACCCTAATCCTAACCGTAACACAAAACGTAACCCTTTCCCTAAACCTAAACCTAAACCTATAGCTCACCATAACCCTAAAACTAACACTAACCATAAGCCTAATGCTAACCCTAACCCAAATCATAACACTAAAGGTAACGCTCACCCTAACCCTAATGCTAATTATTATCCTAACCCTAAACCTAACACTAACCCTAACCCTAACGCAAAACCTAACCCTAACCCTAAACCTAACTCTGACCCTAACCGTAACCGTAACCCTAACCCTAAACCTAACCCTACCCTACCCTAACCATAACACTAAAACTAAACCTACACCTAACCCTAACCCTAACTGTAACCCTAACCCTAATCGTAATTATAACACTAAACCTAACCCTATCCCTAAACCTAACCCTAACCCTAACCCTAAACCTAAACCCAACCCTAACCCTAACCCTAACCCAACGTTAACATTAACCCTAAACCTAACCCTAACCCTAACCCTAAACCTAAACCTAAACCTAACCCTAACCCTAACCCTAAACCTAACCCTATCCTTAACCCTAACCCTAACCCTAACTCTAACCCTAACTATCACCCTAACCCTAACCCTAACTCTAAACCTAAACCTAAAACTAACCCTAACCCTAATGCTAACAATAACCCTAACCATAATCCTAAACCTAACCGTTACTCTAACGTTAACCCTTACCCTAAACCTAACTCTAACCATAACGCTAACACTAACCGTAACACTAAACTTACCCGAATCCCTAAAACTAACCCTAAACCTAACCCTAACACTCACCCTAACCCTAACACTAACACTAACCATAACACTAACGCTAACCCAATCCCAAACATTAACACTAAAGCTTACCCTAACCCTAACCCTAAGGAAAATGATTATCGTAGCCCTAACCCTAACGCTAACACTAACTCTAACCCTAAACCTAACCCTAACCCTCAAAATAAACCTAAACTTAACCCTAACCCTAACCGTAATCCTAACCCTAAACCTAACGCTAAACCTAACCCTATCCTTAACCCTAACCCTACCATAACCCTCACTGTAATCCTAACCCTAAACCTAATCCTAACCCTAAACCTAACGCTAACCCTAACCCTAACCCTAACCCTACCCTAACCCTAACCCTAAACCAAAACCTAACCCTAACCTTAACCCTAAACCTAAACCTAATCCTAACACTAACCCTAAATCTAACCCTAACCCTAATCCTAACCCTAACCCTAACCCTATCCCTAACCCTATCCCTAACACTAACCCTTACCCTAACCCTAAGCCGAACCCTAACCGGAACACTAAACCTAACCCTATCCCTAAACCTAACCCTATACTTTTCGCTAACCCTAACCATAACACTAACACTAACCATAACCCTAATGGTAACCCTGATCCTAAACCTAACACTAACCCTAACCCTAATCCTAACCCTAACGTTAACCCTAACCCTAAACCTAACCCATAACCCTAGCCCTAACCCTGACCCTAACCCAACCCTAACCCTAACCCTAACCCTCACCCTAAGCCAACCCTAACTATCACCCTAACCCTAACTCTAAACCTAACCCTAACCCTAACCCTAAACCTAACCCTAACCCTAGCCCTAAGCCTAAACCTAATCCTAACACTAACCCGAACCCTAACCCCAACCCTTGTCCTAACCCTAACCCTAACCATAGCCCTAGATCTAACCCTAACCCTAACCCTAACCCTAACACTAACCCTAACCGTAACACCAAACCTCCCCTATCACTAAACCTAACCATAACCATTTGGCTAACCTGAACCCAACACTAACACTAACCAAAATTCTAATGCTAACGCTAAACTAAACCCTCACACAAAAGCTAACCCTAAACATAACCAAAACCATAACCATAACCAAAACCATAACCATAAACATAACAATAAACCTATCCCTAACCCTAACCCTAACCCTAACCTAACCCTAACCCTAACACTAATCCTAACAAAAACCCTGAACTCTGGACACTGAACACCACCATAAACCTAAACCTAACTCTACCCTAACCCTAACGCTATACCTAACACTAACCCTTACCCTAACCTTAAGCCGAACCCTAACCGTAACAATAAGCCTAACCCTTTCCCTAAACCTAACCCTAAATCTTTCGCTAACCCTAATCATAACACTAAGACTAACCATAACCCTAATGCTGACCCTAATCCCTACCCCAACACTAACACTAAGCCTAATCCTAAACCAAACCCTAACCCTAAACCTAAACCTAAACCAAACCCTAACCTAACACTAACCCTAACGCTAACCCTTACCTTAACCCTAACCCTAACCCTAACACTAACCCTAACCCTAACCCTAACCTTAACACTGAAACCTGAAATCTGAACCTCACCCTAACCCTAACCATAATCATTACCCTATCCCTAACCCTAACCCTAATCCTAACAGTAACACTAAACCTAACCCTATCCCTAAACCTAACCCTAAACCTATCGCTCACCGTAACCCTAACACTAACACTAACCATAAACTTAATGCTAACCCTAACCCAAATCATAACACTAAAGGTAATGCTCACCCTCACCCTAACGCTAATTATTATCCTAACCCTAAACCTAACACTAACCCTAACCCTAATGCAAAACCTAACCATAACCCTAAACCTAACCCTGACCCTAACCTTAAACCTTACCCTAACCCTAAACCTCACTCTAACCCTAACCCTAACCTTAACACTAAAACAAAACCTACACCTAACCCTAACCCTAACTGTAACCCTAACCCTAACCGTAACTGTAACACTAAACTTTACCCTATCCCTAAACCTAACCCTAACCCTAAACCTAACGTTAACACTAACCCTAAACCTAACCCTAACCCTAACCCTAACCATAACACTAAACCTAACCGAATCCCTAAACCTAACCCTAAACCTAAACCTAACCCTAACCCTAACACTAACACTAAACCTAGCCCAAACCCTAACCCTAACCATAACCATAACACTAAACCTAACTCTAACCCTAACTCTAAACCTAATCCTAACCCTGACCCTAACTTTAACCCTAACCATAACCCTGAAACCTGAAAACTGAACCTCACCCTAACCCACACCCGAACCGTGTCTCTAACCCTAACCCTAACCCTAACCATCACCGTAACCCTAACCCTAACGCTAACCCTAAACCTAACCCTAAACCTAAAACTAACTCTAACCCTAATGCTAACCCTAACCCTAACCTTAACCCTATCCCTAAACCTAAACCTATCCTTAACCATAACCCTAATCCTAACTGTAACACTAAACCTAACCCTATCCGTAAACCTAATCCTATACTTTTCGCTAACCCTACCCATAACACTAACACTAACCATAACCCTAATTGTAACCCTAATCCTAAACCTAACACTAACCCTAACCCTAATCCTAACCCTAACCCTAAACCTAACCCCTAACCCTAACCCTAACCCTGACCCTAACCCAACACTAACCCTAACCCTAACCCTAACCCTCATCCTAAGCCAACCCTAACCCTAACCCTAACCGTAACCCTAACCCAAAACCTGACCCTAACCCTAAAGCTAACCCTAATGCTAACGCTTAACCAAAACCTAACCCTAACCCTAACACTAAACCTAACCCTAACCCTAACTTTAACCTTAACCCTGAAACCTCCAAATGAACCTCACCCTAACCCTAACCCTAACACTATCCCTAACCATAACCCTAATCCTAACCCTAACACTAAACCTAACCTTTCCCTAAACCTAAACCTATAGCTCACCCTAACCTTAACACTAACACTAAACATAACCCTAATGCTAATCCTAACCCAAATCATAACACTAAAGGTAACGCTCACCCTAACGCTAACGCTAATTATTATCCTAACCCTAAACCTAACACTAACCCTAACCCTAACGCAAAACCTAACCCTAACCCAAACCTAACCCTGACCCTAACCCTAAACCTAACCCTAACCCTGAACCTAACCCTAACCCTACCTTAACCATAACACTAAAACTAAACCTACACCTAACCCTAAACCTAACTGTAACCCTAACCCTAACCGTAACTATAAAACTAAAACTAACCCTATCCCTAAACCTAACCCTAACCCTAACAGTAACACTAAACATAACCAAATCCCTAAACCTAAACCTAACCCTCAACCTAACCCTAACCCTAACACTAACCATAACACTAATTCTAACCCAAACCCAAACACTAACACTAAAGCTTACCCTAACCGTAACCCTAATGCTAATGATTATCCTAACCCTAACCCGAACCCTAAACCTAACACTAACCCTAAACGTAACACCAAACCTCACCTATCTCTAAACCTAACCCTAACCATATGGATAACCTGAACCGAACACTAACACTAACCATAACCCTAATGCTAAGGCTAACCTAATCCCTCACACTAAAGCTAACCATAATCCTAACCCTAACCATAACCATAAACATAATCATAAACATAACAATAAATCTATCCCTAGCCCTAAACCTAACCCTAACACTAACCCTAACACTAACCCTGAACCCTCGACACTGAACCCCACCCTAACCCTAACCCTATCTCTATCCCTAACCCTAAACCTATACCTAACACTAACCCTTAGCCTAACCCTAATCTGAACCCTAACCGTAACACTAAACCTAACCCTTTCCCTAAACCTAATCCTAAACTTTTCACTAACCCTAATCATAACACTAACACTAACCATAACGCTAATGCTAACCCTAATCCTAACCCTAACACAAACCCTAACCCTAATCCTAACCCTAACACTAACCCTAACCCTAACTCTAACCCTAACCCTAACCCTAACCCTAACCCTCACCATAACCCTAACCCTTACCCTAATCCTAACCCTAAACCTAACGTTAACCCTTACCCTAAACCTAATCCTAACCCTAACACTAACCCTAACCATAACACTAAACATAACCGACTCCCTAAACCTAACCCTAACCCTCACCCCAACCCTAACACTAACACTAACCATAACACTAATTCTAACCCAAACCCAAACACTAACATTAAAGCTTACCCTAACCGTAACCCTAATGCTAATGTTTATCCTAACCCTAACCCTAACCCTAAACCTAACGCTAACCCTAACCCTAACCCTAACCCTAACCATAACCATAGGCCTAGATCTATCCCTAACCCTAACCGTAATCCTAACCGTAAACCTAACGCTAACCCTAAGCCTAAACCTAACCCTAACCCTAACCCTAATCCTAAATCTAACACTAACCCTAACCCTAATCCTAACCCTAACACTAACCCTAACCCTAACCCTAACTCTAACCCTAACCCTAATCCTAACCGTAACACTTAACATAAACAAATCCCTAAACCTAACCCTAACCCTCACCCTAACCTTAACACTAACACTAACCATAAAACTAATTCTAACCCAAACCCAAACACTAACACTAAAGCTTACCCTAACTGTAACCCTAATGCTAATGATTATCCTAACCCTAACCCTAACCCTAACCCTAATCCTAACCCTAAACCTAACGCTAACCCTAAGCCTAATCCTAATCCTAACCTTAACCCTAACCCTAAACCTAACCCTAACCCTCACCCTAACCATAGCCCTAGATCTAACCGTAACCCTAACACTAACCCTAACCCTAACTGTAACACCAAAACTTCCCTATCCCTAAACCTAACCCTAAACATATGGCTAACCTGAACCCAACACTAACACTAACCATAACACTAATGCTAACGCTAACCTAAACCCTCACACTAAAGCTTACCCTAACACTAACCCTAACCATAACCATAACCCTAACCATAATCATAACCATAACCATAAACATAACAATAAACCTATCCCTAATCCTAACCCTAACCCTAACCTAACCCTAACCCTAACACTAACCCTAACACTACACTGAACCCAAGACACTGAACCCCACCCTAACCCTAACCCTATCTCTAACCCTAACCCTAACCTTATACCTAACACTACCCCTTACCCTAACCCTAACCGAACCCAAAACATAACACTAAACGTAAACCTTTCCCTAAACCTAACCCTAAACTTTTCACTAACCCTAATCATAACACTAACACTAACCATAACCCTAATGCTAACCCTAATCCTAACCCTAACACTAACCCTTAACCTAATCCTAACACTAACCCTAACCCTAACCCTAAACCTAACCTGAACCCTAACACTACCCCTAACCCTAACTCTAACCCTAACCCTAACCCTAACCCAAAACCTAAAACTACCCCGAACCCTAATCCTAACCCTAACCCTAACCATAATACTAACCCTAACCCTAACCCTAACCTTAACCCTTACCCTAAACCTAACACTAACCCTAACCCTAACACTAACTGTAACACTAAACATAACCGAAACCCTAAACCTAACATCAAACCTAACCCTAACCCTCAAACTAACCATAACACTAACACTAACACTAACCATAACACTAATGCTAACCCCAACCCAAACACTAACACTAAAGCTTACTCTAACCCTAACCCTAAAGCTAATGATTATCCTAACCCTAACCCTAACCCTAACCCTAACTCTAACCCTAACCCTAACCCTAATCCTAACCCTAAACCTAACGCTATACCGAACCCTAATCCTAACCCTAAATCTAACCCAAACCCTGACCCTAACCCTAACCCTAAACCTAACCCTAATGCTAACACTTACCCTAACCCTAACACTAACCCTAACCCTAACCCTAAACTTAACCCTGAAACCTGCAACTGAACCTCACCCTAACACTAACCCTAACCCTAACCCTATCCCTAAGCGTAACCCTAATCTTAACAGTAACACTAAACTTAACCCTATCCCTAAACCTAACCCTAAACTATCGCTCACCCTAACCCTAACACTAACACTAACCATAATCCTAATGCTAACAATAACCCAAATCATAACAATAAAGGTAACGCTCACCCTAGCCCTAACGCTAATTATTATCCTTACCCTAAACCTAACACTAACCCTAACCCTAACGCAAAACCTAACCCTAACCCTAAACCTGACCGTGACACTAACCCTAACCCTAACCCTAAACCTAACCCTAACCCTGCCCTAACCGTAATACTAAAACTAAACCTACACCTAACCCTAACCATAACTGTAAACCTAACGATAACCCTAACCCTAACCCTCACCCTAAACCTAACCTTAACCCTAACCCTAACCCTAATACTAACCCTAAACCTAACGCTAACCCTAACCCTAATCCTAACCCTAACCCTAACACTAGCACTAACCCTAAGCCTAATCCTAATCCTAATCCTAGCCCTAACCCTAACCCTAATCCTATAGCTAACCCTAATCCTATCCCTAACCAGAGCACTAGATCTAAACCTAACCCTAACCCTAAACCTAACATTAACCTAAACGTAACACCAAACCTCACCTATCTCTAAACCTAACCCTAACCATATGGCTAACCTGAACCGAACACTAACACTAACCATAACTCTAATGCTAAGGCTAGCCTAAACCCTCACACTAAATCTAACCCTAACCCTAACCATAACCATAACCATAACCATAACCATAAACATAACAATAAATCTATCCCTAACCCTAACCCTAAAACTAACACTAACACTAACACTAACCCTGAACCCTGGACACTGAACCCCACCCTAAACCTAACCCTATCTCTAACCCTAACCCTAAACTTATACCTAACACTAACCCTTACCCTAACCCTAACCAAACCCTAACCGTAACACTAAACCTAAACCTTTCCCTAAACCTAACCCTAAACTTTTCACTAACCCTAATCATAACACTAACACTAACCATAACCCTAATGCTAAAACTAATCCTAACCCTAACACTAACCCTAACCCTAATCCTAAGCCTAACCCTAACACTAACCCTAAACGTAATCCGAACCCTAACCCTAACCCTAACTCTAAACCTAACCCTAATCCTAACCCTAAACCTAAAACTAACCCTAACCATAATGCTAACCCTAACCCTAACCATAATCCTAACCATAACCCTAAACCTAAACTTAACCCTTGCCCTAAACCTAATCCTAACCCTAACCCTAACCCTAACCGTAACACTAAACATAACCAAATACCTAAACCTAACCCTAACCCTCACCCTAACCCTAACACTAACACTAACCATAACACTAATTCTAACCCAAACCCTAACACTAACACTAAAGCATACCCTAACCGTAACCCTAATGCTAATGATTAACCTAACCCTAACCCTAACCCTAACCCTAACCATAACCATAATCATAACCATAACCATAAACATAACAATAAACCTATCCCTAACCCTAACCCTAACCTAACCCTAACCCTAACACTAACCCTAACACTAACGCTGAATCCTGGACACTGAACCCCACCCTAACCCTAACCCTATCTCTAACCCTAACCCAAACCTTATACCTAACACTAACACTAACCCTAACCCTAACCGAACCCTAACTGTAACACTAAACCTAACCCTTTCCCTAAACCTAACCCTAAACTTTTCACTAACCCTAATCATAACACTAACACTAACCATAACCCTAATGCTAACCCTAATCCTAATCCTAACACTAACCCTAACCCTAATCCTAACCCTAACCCTATTCCTAACCCTAAACCTAACCCGAACCCTAACCCTAACCCTAACCCTAACCATCACACTAACCGTAACCCAAACACTAACCCTAACCCTAATCCTAACCCTAAACCTAACACTAAACCGAACCCTAATCCTACCCTAACCCTAACCCTAAATCTAACCCAAAACCTGACCCTAACCCTAAACCTAAATCTAAACCTAACCCTAATGCTAAAACATACCCTAACCCTACACTAACCCTAACCCTAACCCTAACCCTAATCTTAACCCTGAAACCTGCAACTGAACCTCACCCTAACACTAACCCTAACCCTAACCCTATCCCTAACCCTAACCCTAATCCTAACAGTAACACTAAACTTAACCCTATCCCTAAACCTACCCCTAAACCTATCGCTCACCCAAACCCTAACACTAACACTAACCATAACCCTAAAGCTAAAAATAATCCAAATCAAAACACTAAAGGTAACGCTCACCCTAACCCTAACTCTAATTATTATCCTAACCCTAAACCTAAGACTAACCCTAACCCTATCGCAAAAACTAACCCTAACCCTAAACCTAACCGTGACCCTAACCCTAACCCTAAACCTAACCCTAACCCTGCCCTAACCATAATACTAAAACTAAACCTACACCTAACCCTAACCATAACTGTAAACCTAACGCTAACCCTAACCCTAACCCTCACCCTAAACCTAACCTTAACCCTAACCCTATCCCTAACCCTAACCCTAGCCCTACCCTTACCCTAACCTTAACGCTAACCCTAAACCTAACCCTAAACCTAACCATAACACTAACCCTAAGCCTAAAACTAATCCTAACCCTAACCCTAGCGCTAACCCTAACACTAACCATAGCCCTAGATCTAACCCTAACACTAACCCTAACCGTAACACCAAACCTTCCCTATCCCTAAACCTAACCCTAACCATATGGCTAACCTGAACCCAACACTAACACTAACCATAACTCTAATGCTAACGCTAACCTAAACCCTCACACTAAAGCCTACCCTAACCCTAACCCTAACCCTAACCATAACCATAATCATAACCATAACCATAAACATAACAATAAACCCATCCCTAATCCTAACCCTAACCTAACCCTAACCCTAACGCTAACCCTGACACTAACCCTGAACCCTGGACACTGAAGCCCACCCTAACCCTAAACCTATCTCTAACCCTAACCATAACCTAATACCTAACACTAACCTTTACCCTAAGCCCGAACCCTAATCCTAACCCTAACCCTAACCATAATACTAACCCTAACCCTAACCCTAACCTTAACCCTTACCCTAAACCTAACACTAACCCTAATCCTAACACTAACTATAACACTAAACATAACTGAAACCCTAAACCTAACACTAAACCTAACCCTAACCCGCACCCTAACCCTAACACTAACACTAACACTAACCATAACACTAATGCTAACCCCAACCCAAACCCTAACACTAAAGCTTACCCTAACCCTAACTCTAAATCTAATGATTATCCTAAACCTAACACTAACCCTAACCCTAACTCTAACCCTAACCCTAATCCTAACCCTAACCCTAACCCTAAATCTAACCCAAACCCTGACCCTAACCCTAACCCTAAACCTAACCCTAATGCTAATACTTACCCTAACCCTAACACTAACTCTAACCCTAACCCTAATGATAACGCTTACCCTAAACCTAACTCTAACCGTAACCCTAACCCTAACCGTACCACTAAACTTAACCGAATCCCTAAACCTAACCCTAAACCTAACCCTAACCCTCACCCTAACCCTAACACTAACACTAACCATAACATTAATACTAACCCAATCCCAAACACTAACACTAAAGCTTACCCTAACCCTAACCCTGAGGCTAATGATTACCCTAACCCTAAACCTAACCCTAAATCTAACTCTAACCCTAACTCTAACCCTAACCCTAACCCTCAACCTAAACCTAAACTTAAACCTAACCCTAACCGTAATCCTAACCCTAAACCTAACGCTAAACCTAACCCTATCCCTAACCCTAACCCTAACCCTACCATAAACCTAACCCTAACCCCAAACCTAACCCTAACCCTAACCCTAACCCTAAGCCTAAACCTAATCCTTACCCTAACCCTAACCCTACCCTAATCCTAACCCTAACCCTAACCAAAGCCCTAGATCTAACCTGAACCCTAAACCTAACCCTAACACTAACCCTAACCGTAACACAAAACCTCCCCTATCCCTAAACCTAACCCTAACCATATGGCTAACCTGAACCCAACACTAACACTAACCATAACTCTAATGCTAACGCTAACCTAAACCCTCACATTAAAGCTAACCCTAACCATAACCCTAACCCTAACCCTAACCATAACCATAACCATAAACATAACAATAAATCTATCCCTAACCCTAACACTAACCCTAACCCTACCCTTACCCTAACCCTAACCCTAACCCTAACCCTAAGCCTAAACCTAATCCTAACCCTAACCCGAACCCTAACCCAAACCTTGTCCTAACCCTATCCCTAACCATAGCCCTAGATCTAACCCTAAACCTAACCCTAACACTAACCCTAACCTTAACAACAAACGTCCCCTATCCCTAAACCTAAACATAAGCATGTGGCTAACCTGAACCCAACACTAACACTAAACAAAACTCTAATGCTAACGCTAAACTAAACCCTCACACTAAAGCTAACCCTAACCCTAACCCTAACCATAACCATAACCATAACCATAACAATAAATCTATCCCTAACCCTAACCTAACCCTAATCCTAACGTTAACCCTTACCCTAAACATAACCCTAGCCCTAACCCTAACACTAACTGTAACACTAAACATAACCAAACACGAAAACCTAACCCTAAACCTCCCCCTAATGATCACCCTAACCCTAACACTAACACTAACCATAACACTAATGCTAACCCCAACCCAAAGCCTAACACTAAAGCTTACCCTAACCCTAACCCTAAAGCTAATGATTATCCTAACCCTAACCGTAACCCTAAATCTAACCCTAACACTAACCCTAACCCTAAACCTCACAGTAACCCTAACCCTAACCTTAGTCCTAAACCTAAACCTAACAGTAACCCTAACCCTAACCCTAAATCTAACCCTACTCTAACCATAACCATAAACCTAAACCTAACCCTAACCCTAACCCTAAGCCTAAACCTAAACCTAACCCTAACCCTTATTCTAACCTTAACCCTAATCCTAACCCTAACTCTATACATAGCCATAGATCTAACCCTAACCCTAACCCTAACCCTAACATTAACCCTAACTGTAACACCAACCCCCCCCCATCCCTAAACCTAACCATAACCATGTGGCTAACCTGAAACCAACACTAACACTAACCATAACTCTAATGCTAACGCTAAACTAAACCCTCACACTAAAGCTAACCCTAACCCTAACCCTAACATAACCCTAACCCTAACAATAATCCTAACACTAACCCTGAACCCTGGACACTGAACCACACCCTAACCCTAACCCTAACTCTAACCCTAACCCTAAACCTATACCTAACACTAACCCTTACCCTAACCCTAAACCGAACCCTAACCGTAACACTAAGCCTAACCCTTTCCCTAAACCTAACCCTAAACTTTTCGCTAACCCTAATCATAACACTAACACTAACCATAACCCTAATGCTAACCCTAATCCTAACCCTAACACTAACCCTAACCTTAATCCTAACCCTAACCCTATCCATAAACCTAATCATAACACTAACACTAACCATAACCCTAATGCTAACCCTAATCCTAACCCTAACACTAACCCTACCTTAATCCTAACCCTAACCCTATCCATAAACCTATCCCTAAACCTAACTCTAACACTAACCCTTACCCTACCCCTAACCCTAACCCTAACATTAACCCTAACCCTAACCCTCCCCTAAACCTAACGCTAACCCATACACTAACCCTAACCCTAACCTTAACCCTGAAACCTGAAATCTGAACCTACCCTAACCCTAAGCCTAAACATAACCCTATCCCTAAACCTAACCCTAATCCTAACAGTAACACTAAACCTAACCCTATCCCAAAACCAAACCCTAAACCTATCGCTCACCCTAACCCTAACACTAACACTAACCATAACCCTAATGCTAACCCTAATCCTAAACCTAACACTAACCCTAACCCTAATCCTAAACCTAACACTAATCCTAACCCTAATCCTAAACCTAACCCTATCCCTAAACCTAAACCTAACCCTAAACCTAACCCTAACACTAACCCTTACCCTACCCCTAAACCTAACCCTAATATTAACCCTAACACTAACCCTAACCCTACCCTAACCTAACGCTAACCCTTACACTAACCCTAACCCTAACCTTAACCCTGAAACCTGAAATCAGAACCTCACCCTAACCCTAACCCTAACCATAACCCTATCCCTAAACCTAACCCTAATCCTAAGAGTAACACTAAACCTAACCCTATCCCAAAACCTAACCCTAAACCTATCGCTCACCCTAACACTAACACTAACACTAACCATAACCCTAATGCTACCCCTAACCCAAATCATAACACTAAAGGTAACACTCACCCTAACCCTAACGCTAATTATCATCCTAACCCTAAACCTAACACTACCCCTAACCCTAATGCAAAACCTACCCCTAACTCTAAACCTAACCCTGACCCTAACCCTAACCCTAACCCTAACCCTAACCCTAACCCTAACCGTAACACTAAAAATAAACCTACTCCTAAATCTAACGCTAACTGTAACCGTAACCCTAACTGTAGCTGTAACACTAAACCTAACCCTATCCCTAAACCTAACACTAACCTTAACCATAAACCTAACTATCACCCTAATGCTAACCCAAACTCTAAACCTAACCCTCACCCTAACCCTAGACCTAAAACTAACCCTAACCCTTATGCTAACCCTAACCCTAACCCTAACCCTAATCCTAACCCTAACCCTAAACATAACCCTAACCCTAACCCTAACCCTAACTGTAACACTAAACATAACCAAATCCCTAAACCTAACCCTAACCCTCACCCTAACCCTAACAATAACACTAACACTAACCATAACACTAATGCTAACCCAAACCCAAGCCCTAACACTAAAGCTTACCCTAACCCTAACCCTAACGCTAATGATTATCCTAACCCTAACCCTAAACCTAACTCTAACCCTAAACCTAACCCTAACCCTAACCCTCACCCTAAACCTAACCTTAACCCTAACCCTAATCCTAAACCTAAACCTAACGCTATCCCTAACCCTAAACCTACCCTAACCCTAACCCTAACCCTAACCCTAACACTAACTGTAACACTAAACATAACCGAATCCCTAAAGCTAACCCTAAACCTAACCCTAACGCTCACCCTAACCCTAACACTAACACTAACACTAACCATAACACTAATGCTAACCCCAACCCAAACCCTAACACCAAAGCTTACCCTAAACCTAACCCTAAAGCTAATGATTATCCTTACCCTAACCCTAACCCTAACCCTAACCCTAAACCTAACACTAACCCTAACCGTAACACCAAACCACCCCTATCCCTAAACATAACCATAACCAGATGGCTAACCTGAACCCAACACTAACACTAACCATAACTCTAATGCTAACGCTAAACTAAACCGTCACACTAGAGCTAACCCTAACCCTAACTCTAACCCTAACCATAACCATAACCATAAACATAACAATAAATCTAACCCTAAACCTAACACTAACCTAACCCTAACCCTAACACAAATCCTAACACTAACCCTGAACACTGGACACTGAACCCCACCCTAACCCTAACCCTAACTCGAACCTAACCCTAACCCTATACCTAACACTAACCCTTACCCTAACCCTAAGCTGAACCCTAACCTTAACACTAAGCCTAACCCTTTCCCTAAACCTAACCCTAAACTTTTCGCTAACCCTAATCATAACACTAACACTAACCATAACCCTAATGCTAACCCTAATCCTAAACCTAACACTAACCCTAACCCTAATCCTAAACCTAACACTAACCCTATCCCTAATCCTAACCCTATCCCTATCCCTAAACCTAAACCTAACCCTAAACCTAACCCTAACACTAACCCTTACCCTACCCCTAACCCTAACCCTAATATTAACCCTAACCCTAACCCTAACCCTCCCCTAACCCTAACGCTAACCCTTACACTAACCCTAACCCTAACCTTAACCCTGAAACCTGAAATCAGAACCTCACCCTAACCCTAACCCTAACCATAACCCTATCCCTAAACCTAACCCTAATCCTAGCAGTAACACTAAACCTAACCCTATCCCAAAACCTAACCCTAAACCTATCGCTCACCCTAACACTAACACTAACACTAACCATAACCCTAATGCTACCCCTAACCCAAATCATAACACTAAAGGTAACACTCACCCTAACCCTAACGCTAATTATCATCCTAACCCTAAACCTAACACTACCCCTAACCCTAATGCAAAACCAACCCCTAACTCTAAACCTAACACTGACCCTAACCCTAACCCTAACCCTAACCCTAACCCTAACCCTAACCGTAACACTAAAAATAAACCTACTCCTAAATCTAACGCTAACTGTAACCCTAACCCTAACTGTAGCTGTAACACTAAACCTAACCCTATCCCTAAACCTAACACTAACCCTAACCATAAACCTAACTATCACCCTAATGCTAACCCAAACTCTAAACCTAACCCTCACCCTAACCCTAGACCTAAAACTAACCCTAACCCTTATGCTAACCCTAACCCTAACCCTAACCCTAATCCTAACCCTAACCCTAAACATAACCCTAACCGTAACCCTAACCCTAACTGTAACACTAAACATAACCGAATCCCTAAACCTAACCCTAACCCTCACCCTATCCCTAACAATAACACTAACACTAACCATAACACTAATGCTAACCCAAACCCAAGCCCTAACACTAAAGCTTACCCTAACCCTAACCCTAACGCTAATGATTATCCTAACCCTAACCCTAAACCTAACTCTAACCCTAAACCTAACCCTAACCCTAACCATCACCCTAAACCTAACCTTAACCCTAACCCTAATCCTAAACCTAAACCTAACGCTATCCCTAACCCTAAACCTACCCTAACCCTAACCCTAACCCTAACCCTAAACCTAACCCTAACCCTAACACTAATCCTAACCCTAAGCCTAAACCTATTCCTAACCCTAACACTAATCCTAACCCTAAGCCTAAACCTATTCCTAACCCTAACCCTAATCCTAACCCTAAACTTAACCATAGCCCTAGGTCTAACCCGAAACCTAACCCTAATCCTAACCCTAACCCTAAACCTAAACCTAACCTGATCCCTAACCCTAACCCTAACCCTAAACTTAACCCTAACCCTAACCATAACCCTAACACTAATCCTAACTCTAACCCTAACCCTAACCCTAACACTAAACCTAACTCTAACCCTAACCCTAACCCTAAACTTAAACCAAAAACTAACCCTAACCCTAATGCTAACTCTAACCCTAACCTTAATCCTAACCCTAACCCTAACCCTAACGTTAATCCTTACCCTAAACCTAACCCTAACCCTAACCCTAACACTAACTGTAACACTAAACATAACCGAATCCCTAAAGCTAACCCTAAACCTAACCCTAACGCTCACCCTAACCCTAACACTAACACTAACACTAACCATAACACTAATGCTAACCCCAACCCAAACCCTAACACCAAAGCTTACCCTAAACCTAACCCTAAAGCTAATGATTATCCTTACCCTAACCCTAACCCTAACCCTAACCCTAAACCTAACACTAACCCTAACCGTAACACCAAACCACCCCTATCCCTAAACATAACCATAACCAGATGGCTAACCTGAACCCAACACTAACACTAACCATAACTCTAATGCTAACGCTAAACTAAACCGTCACACTAGAGCTAACCCTAACCCTAACTCTAACCCTAACCATAACCATAACCATAAACATAACAATAAATCTAACCGTAACCTAACACTAACCTAATCCTAACCCTAACACAAATCCTAACACTAACCCTGAACACTGGACACTGAACCCCACCCTAACCCTAACCCTAACTCGAACCTAACCCTAACCCTATACCTAACACTAACCCTTACCCTAACCCTAAGCTGAACCCTAACCTTAACACTAAGCCTAACCCTTTCCCTAAACCTAACCCTAAACTTTTCGCTAACCCTAATCATAACACTAACACTAACCATAACCCTAATGCTAACCCTAATCCTAAACCTAACACTAACCCTAACCCTAATCCTAAACCTAACACTAACCCTAACCCTAATCCTAACCCTATCCCTATCCCTAAACCTAAACCTAACCCTAAACCTAACCCTAACACTAACCCTTACCCTACCCCTAAACCTAACCCTAATATTAACCCTAACCCTAACCCTAACCCTCCCCTAACCCTAACGCTAACCCTTACACTAACCCTAACCCTAACCTTAACCCTGAAACCTGAAATCAGAACCTCACCCTAACCCTAACCCTAACCATAACCCTATCCCTAAACCTAACCCTAATCCTAACAGTAACACTAAACCTAACCCTATCCCAAAACCTAACCCTAAACCTATCGCTCACCCTAACCCTAACACTAACACTAACCATAACCCTAATGCTACCCCTAACCCAAATCATAACACTAAAGGTAACACTCACCCTAACCCTAACGCTAATTATCATCCTAACCCTAAACCTAACACTACCCCTAACCCTAATGCAAAACCTACCCCTAACTCAAAACCTAACCCTGACCCTAACCCTAACCCTAACCCTAACCCTAACCCTAACCCTAACCCTAACCCTAACCGTAACACTAAAAATAAACCTACTCCTAAATCTAACGCTAACTGTAACCGTAACCCTAACTGTAGCTGTAACACTAAACCTAACCCTATCCCTAAACCTAACACTAACCCTAACCATAAACCTAACTATCACCCTAATGCTAACCCAAACTCTAAACCTAACCCTCACCCTAACCCTAGACCTAAAACTAACCCTAACCCTTATGCTAACCCTAACCCTAACCCTAACCCTAATCCTAACCCTAACCCTAAACATAACCCTAACCCTAACCCTAACCCTAACTGTAACACTAAACATAACCAAATCCCTAAACCTAACCCTAACCCTCACCCTAACCCTAACAATAACACTAACACTAACCATAACACTAATCCTAACCCAAACCCAAGCCCTAACACTAAAGCTTACCCTAACCCTAACCCTAACGCTAATGATTATCCTAACCCTAACCCTAAACCTAACTCTAACCCTAATCCTAAACCTAAACCTAACGCTAACCCTAACCCTAAACCTACCCTAACCCTAACCCTAACCCTAACCTTAACCCTAACACTAACCCTAAACCTACCCCTAACCCTAACACTAATCCTAACCCTAAGCCTAAACCGATTCCTAACCCTAACACTAATCCTAACCCTAAGCCTAAACCTATTCCTAACCCTAACCCTAATCCTAACCCTAACCTTAACCATAGCCCTAGGTCTAACCTGAAACCTAACCCTAATCCTAACCCTAACCCTAACCCTAAACCTAACCTGATCCCTAACCCTAACCCTAACCCTAACCTTAACCCTAACCATAACCATAACCCTAACACTAATCCTAACTCTAACCCTAACCCTAACCCTAACCCTAACACTAAACCTAACTCTAACCCTAACCCTAACCCTAAACTTAAACCAAAAACTAACCCTAACCCTAATGCTAACTCTAACCCTAACCTTAATCCTAACCCTAACCCTAACCCTAACGTTAATCCTTACCCTAAACCTAACCCTAACCCTAACCCTAACACTAACTGTAACACTAAACATAACCGAATCCCTAAAGCTAACCCTAAACCTAACCCTAACGCTCACCCTAACCCTAACACTAACACTAACACTAACCATAACACTAATGCTAACCCCAACCCAAACCCTAACACTAAAGCTTACCCTAAACCTAACCCTAAAGCTAATGATTATCCTTACCCTAACCCTAACCCAAACCCTAACCCTAAACCTAACACTAACCCTAACCGTAACACCAAACCTCCCCTATCCCTAAACATAACCATAACCAGATGGCTAACCTGAACCCAACACCAACACTAACCATAACTCTAATGCTAACGCTAAACTAAACCGTCACACTAGAGCTAACCCTAACCCTAACTCTAACCCTAACCATAACCATAAACATAACAATAAATCTAACCCTAAACCTAACACTAACCTAACCCTAACCCTAACACCTATCCTAACACTAACCCTGAACACTGGACACTGAACCCCACCCTAACCCTAACCCTAACTCGAACCTAACCCTAACCCTATACCTAACACTAACCCTTACCCTAACCCTAAGCTGAACCCTAACCTTAACACTAAGCCTAACCCTTTCCCTAAACCTAACCCTAAACTTTTCGCTAACCCTAATCATAACACTAACACTAACCATAACCCTAATGCTAACCCTAATCCTAAACCTAACACTAACCCTAACCCTAATCCTAAACCTAACACTAACCCTAACCCTAATCCTAAACCTAACCCTATCCCTAAACCTAAACCTAACCCTAAACCTAACCCTAACACTAACCCTTACCCTACCCCTAAACCTAACCCTAATATTAACCCTAACACTAACCCTAACCCTCCCCTAACCCTAACGCTAACCCTTACACTAACCCTAACCCTAACCTTAACCCTGAAACCTGAAATCAGAACCTCACCCTAACCCTAACCCTAACCATAACCCTATCCCTAAACCTAACCCTAATCCTAACAGTAACACTAAACCTAACCCTATCCCAAAACCTAACCCTAAACCTATCGCTCACCCTAACCCTAACACTAACACTAACCATAACCCTAATGCTACCCCTAACCCAAATCATAACACTAAAGGTAACACTCACCCTAACCCTAACGCTAATTATCATCCTAACCCTAAACCTAACACTACCCCTAACCCTAATGCAAAACCTACCCCTAACTCTAAACCTAACCCTGACCCTAACCCTAACCCTAACCCTAACCCTAACCGTAACACTAAAAATAAACCTACTCCTAAATCTAACGCTAACTGTAACCCTAACCCTAACTGTAGCTGTAACACTAAACCTAACCCTATCCCTAAACCTAACACTAACCCTAACCATAAACCTAACTATCACCCTAATGCTAACCCAAACTCTAAACCTAACCCTCACCCTAACCCTAGACCTAAAACTAACCCTAACCCTTATGCTAACCCTAACCCTAACCCTAACCCTAATCCTAACCCTAACCCTAAACATAACCCTAACCCTAACCCTAACCCTAACTGTAACACTAAACATAACCAAATCCCTAAACCTAACCCTAACCCTCACCCTAACCCTAACAATAACACTAACACTAACCATAACACTAATGCTAACCCAAACCCAAGCCCTAACACTAAAGCTTACCCTAACCCTAACCCTAACGCTAATGATTATCCTAACCCTAACCCTAAACCTAACTCTAACCCTAAACCTAACCCTAACCCTAACCATCACCCTAAACCTAACCTTAACCCTAACCCTAATCCTAAACCTAAACCTAACGCTAACCCTAACCCTAAAACTACCCTAACCCTAACCCTAACCCTAACCCTAACCCTAACCTTAACCCTAACCCTAACCCTAAACCTACCCCTAACCCTAACACTAATCCTAACCCTAAGCCTAAACCTATTCCTAACCCTAACACTAATCCTAACCCTAAGCCTAAACCTATTCCTAACCCTAACCCTAACCTTAACCATAGCCCTAGGTCTAACCTGAAACCTAACCCTAATCCTAACCCTAACCCTAACCCTAAAGCTAACCTGATCCCTAACCCTAACCCTAACCCTAACCTTAACCCTAACCATAACCATAACCCTAACACTAATCCTAACTCTAACCCTAACCCTAACCCTAACACTAAACCTAACTCTAACCCTAACCCTAACCCTAAACTTAAACCAAAAACTAACCCTAACCCTAATGCTAACTCTAACCCTAACCTTAATCCTAACCCTAACCCTAACCCTAACGTTAATCCTTACCCTAAACCTAACCCTAACCCTAACACTAACTGTAACACTAAACATAACCGAATCAATAAACCTAACCCTAAACCTAACCCTAACGCTCACCCTAACCCTAACACTAACACTAACACTAACCATAACACTAATGCTAACCCCAACCCAAACCCTAACACTAAAGCTTACCCTAAACCTAACCCTAAAGCTAATGATTATCCTTACCCTAACCCTAACCCTAACCCTAACCCTAACCCTAAACCTAACACTAACCCTAACTGTAACACCAAACCTCCCCTATCCCTAAACCTAACCATAACCAGAAGGCTAACCTGAACCCAACACTAACACTAAACATAACTCTAATGCTAACGCTAAACTACACCCTCACACTAGAGCTAACCCTAACCCTAACTCTAACCCTAACCATAACCATAAACATAACAATAAATCTAACCCTAAACCTAACACTAACCTAACCATAACCCTAACACTAATCCTAACACTAACCCTGAACACTGGACACTGAACCCCACCCTAACCCTAACCCTAACTCGAACCTAACCCTAACCCTATACCCTAAACCTAACTGTAACACTAAACATAACCAAAACCCTAAACCTACCCTAACCCTAACCCTAACCCTAACCTTAACCCTAACCCTAACCCTAAACCTACCCCTAACCCTAACACTAATCCTAACCCTAAGCCTAAACCTATTCCTAACCCTAACACTAATCCTAACCCTAACCCTATCCCTAACCCTAACCCTAAATCTAACCCTAGCCCTAACCCTAAGCCTAAACCTAATCCTAACCCGAACCCTTATCCTAACCCTAACCCTAATCCTAACCCTAACCCTATACATAGCCCTAGATATAACCCTAACCCTAACCCTAAACCTAACATTAACCCTAACTGTAACACCAAACCCCCCCTATCCCTAAACCTAACCATAACCATATGGCTAACCTGAAACCAACACTAACACTAACCATAACTCTTATGCTAACGCTAAACTAAACCCTCACACTAAAGCTAACCCTAACCCTAACACTAACCTAACCCTAACCCTAACACTAATCCTAACATTAACCCTGAACCCTGGACACTGAACCACACCCTAACCCTAACTCTAACCCTAACCCTAACCCTATACCTAACACTAACCCTTACCCTAACCCTAAACCGAACCCTAACCGTAACACTAAGCCTAACCCTTTCCCTAAACATAACCCTAAACTTTTCGCTAACCCTAATCCTAAACCTAACACTAACCATAACCCTAAAGCTAACCCTAATCCTAACCCTAACACTAACCCTAACCGTAAACCTAACCCTAACCCTATCCCTAAACCTAAACCTAAACCTATCCCTAAACCTAACCCTAACACTAACCCTTACCCTACCCCTAACCCTAAACCTAACATTAACCCTAACCCTAAGCCTAAGCCTCCCCTAACCCTAACGCTAACCCTTACACTAACCGTAACCCTAACCTTAACCCTGAAACCTGAAATCTGAACCTCACCCTAACCCTAACCCTAACCATAACCCTATCCCTAAACCTAACCCTAATCCTAACAGTAACACTAAACCTAACCCTATCCCTAAACCTAACCCTAAACCTATCACTCACCCTAACTGTAACACTAACACTAACCATAACCCTAATGCTACCCCTAACCCAAATCATAACACTAAAGGTAACACTCACCCTAACCCTAACGCTAATTATCATCCTAACCCTAAACCTAACACTACACCTAACCCTAACGCAAAACCTAACCCTAACTCTACCCTAACCCTGACCCTAACCCTAACCCTAACCCTAAACATAACCTTAACCCTAACCCTAACCGTAACACTAAAACTAAACCTACTCCTAACACTAACCCTAACTGTAACCATAACCATAACTGAAACTGTAACACTAAACCTAACCCTATCCCTAAACCTAACACTAACCCTAACCATAACCCTAACTATCACCCTAATGCTAACCCTAACTCTAAACCTAACCCTCACCCTAACCCTAGACCTAAAACTACCCCTAACCCTAATGCTAACCCTAACCCTAACCATAAACCTAATCCTAACCCTAACCCTAACGTTAACCCTTACCCTAACCCTAACCCTAACTGTAACACTAAACATAACCGAATCCCTAAACCTAACCCTAACACAAAACCTAACCATAACAATAACACTAAAACTAACCATAACACTAATGCTAACCCAAACCCAAACCCTAACACTAAAGCATACCCTAAGCCTAACCCTAACGCTAATGATTATCCTAACCCTAACCCTAACCCTAACTCTAACCCTAAAGCTAACCCTAACCCTAACCCTAACCCTCACCCTAAACCTAACCTTAACCCTAACCCTAATCCTAAACCTAAACCTAACGCTAACCCTAACCCTAAACCTACCCTAACCCTAACCCTAACCCTAAACCTAACCCTAACCTTAACACTAAACCTAACCCTAAACCTAACCCTAATCCTAACCCTAACCCTAACCCTATCCCTAAACCTAACCCTAAACCTAAACCTAACCCTAACCCTAACCCTAACCCTAAACCAAACCCTAACCCTAACCTTAACCCTTACCTGAATTCTGAATATCACCCTAACCTTAACCCGAACCCTATAACTAACCCTAACCCTAACCCTAAACCTAACCCTAACCCTAACCATCACCCTAACCCTAACGCTAACTCTAACCCTAACCCTAACCCTAACCCTAACCCTAACACTAAAACTAACCCTAACCCTAATGCTAACCCTAACCCTAACAATAACCCTAACCCTAACCCTAACGTTAACCCTTACCCTAAACTTAACCCTAATCCTCACCCTAAACCTAAACCTAACCCTAACCATAACCTTAACCCTGAAACCTGCAATCTGAACCTCACCCTAATCCTAACCCTAACCCTAACACTAACACTAACCCTAAACCTAACAATAACCATAACAATAAACTTATCTGTAACCCTCACAGTAACCCTAACCCTAATGCTAACCCTAACCCTGAACCCTGAACCCTAAGACGAACCATAACCCTAACCCTAACCGGACCCCTAACCCTAACCCTAAGGGTAATGATTATCCTAACCTTAAAGCTAACACTAACCATTTCGCTAACGCTAACCCTATCCCTAAGCCTAAACCTAACCCTGACCATAACCCTAACCTTAACCCTAACCCTAACCCTGTACCCTGAACCGTGAACCCTAATCCTAACCCTGACCCTAACCCGAACCGTAACCCTAACCCTAACACTATCCTTAACACTAAACCTAACCGAATTCCTAAACCTAACCCTAAACCTAACCCTTACCCTCACCATAACCCTAACACTAATACTAACCATAACACTAATGCTAACCCCAACCCAAACCCTAACACTAAAGCTTACCCTAACCCTAACCCTAACGCTAATGATTATCCTAACCCTAACCCTAACCCTAACCATAACTCTAACCTAACACTAACCCCAACCCTTACCCTCACCCTAACCCAAACCCTAACCCTAACCCTAACCCTAACCATAGCTCTAGACCAAACCATAATCCTAACCCACACCCTAACACTAACACTAACCATAAGACCAAAACTACCCTTTCCCTAAACCTAACCCTAACCCTCAATCTAACCCTAACACTAACACTAACCATAACACTAATGCTAACCCTAACCTAAACCCTCACACTAAAGCTAACCCTAATCCTAACCCTAACCCATAACAATAAATCTATCCCTAACATTAACCCAAACCCTAACACTAACCCTAACCATAACAATAACCATAACAATAAACCTATCCGTAACCCTAACACTAACCCTAACTCTAATCCTAAGACGAACCCTAACCCTAACCGTCACCCTAACCCTAAACCTAACCCTAACACTAACCGTAAAACTAAACCTAAACCAACCCTAACCCTAACCCTAACCCTAACCCTGAACGCTGAACCCTAAACCCCACCCTAACCCTAACCCTAACCCTAAACCTAACCTTAACCCTAACCCTATCCCTAACCCTAGCCCTAACCCTAACCCTAAACCTAAGCCTAACCCTAACCCTAACCCTAACCCTAAACCTATCCCTAAACCTAACACTGAACCTTTCGCTAACCCTAACCCTAAGGCTAACACTAACCATAATCCTAATGCTAACCCTAACTCAAACCCTAACACTAATGCTAACCCTAACCCTAACACTAATGATTACCCTAACCCTAACCCTACCCTAACCCTAATGCTAACCCTAAGACTAACCCTAAAACTAAACCTAAACCTAACCTTAACCCTAACGCTAACTCTAAACATAAACCTAACCCTAACATTAACCCTAACCAGAACCCTAATACAAACCCTGAATCCTGAACCCTGAACCCAACCCTAACCCTAACCCTAACCCTAACCCTAACACTAACACTAAACCTAACACTAACCCTAACACTAACACTAACACTATACATAACCCTAACCCTAACCCTAAGCTAATCCTAACCATAACCCTAATCCTAACACTAACCCTGAACACTGAACCCCACTCTAACCCTAACCCTAACCCTAAACCTATCCCTAACCCTAAACTACTGCTAACCCTAACCCTAACACTAACACTAACCATAACCCTAATGCTAACCCTAACCCACAACCTAACACTAAAGCTCACCCTAACACTAACTCTAACTGTAATGATTATCCTAACCCTAACCTTAAGTCTAACCCTAACCCTAACATAAACGCTAGCACTAAACCTAAACCTAACCCTGACCCTAACCGTAACCCTAAACCAATCCCTAACCCTGACCCTAACCCTAACCCTAACCCTCAACCTAACCCCAACCCTGACCCTAACCCTAACACTAGCCCTAACCCTAACCCTAACCCTAACCCTAAGTCTAAGCCTAAACCAAAACGTAACCCTAACCCTAAAGCTAAACCTAACCCTACCAATAACTCTAACCCTAACACTAACCCTAACCCTAATCCTAAACTCAACCCTAACCCTAACCCTAAGATTAAACCTAAACCTAACCCTAACCCTAACCCTAAAGCTAACCGTAACACTAACCCTAAACCTAACCCTAAACCTATGGTTAACCCTAACCCTAACACTAACACTAACCATAACCCAAATGCTAACCCTAATCCAAACGCTAACAATAAAGCTAACCCTATCACTAACCCTAACTCTATTGATTATCCTAACCCTAACCCTAACACTAATCCTAAGCCTAAACCAAGCAATAACCCTAACCCTAACACTAACCCTAACCCTATCCCTAACCTTAAACCTTGAACACTAAACCCTATCCCTAACCGTAACCCTAATCATAACACTAACCCTAACCCTAACACTTACCCTAATTCTAACCCTAACCCTAACCTAACCCTAACGTTAAACCTAACCCTAAACCTCACCTTAACCCCATCCCTAACTCTAACCCTAACCCTAACACTAAACCCTGAATCCAATCCTAACCCTAACCCTAATCCTAACCCTAACGCTAACCCTAAACCTAACCATAACACTAAACCTAACCCTAAACCTATGCCTAACCCTAAACCTAATCCTAATCCTAACCTAACCCTAAGGTTAACCCTATCCCTAACCGTAACCCTAACCGTAACCCTAACACTAACCCTGAAGCATAACCCTAACCCTAACTCTAACCATAACCCATACTCTAACCCTTATCCCTGAAATCTGAACCCTAACCCTAACCCTAAACATAACCATAACCCTAACGTTAACCCTAACTTTAAACCTAAGCCTAACCCTAAACCTAACCCTAACCCTAACCCTAAAGTTAAACCTAAACCTAACCCTAACTCTAAACCTAACAGTAACACTAAACCTAACCCTAAACCTAACCAAAACACTAACCCTAACACTACCTCTAAACCTAACTGTAACCCTAACCCTAAACATGAACCTAACCCTGACCCAAACCCTGATCCTAACCTTAACCCTAACCCTAACCAAAAACCCAGAATCCTGAACCCTAACCCTTACCCTAATCCTAACCCTAACCCTAACGTAAATCTAACACTAAACCTAACCCTATCTCTAAACCTAACCCTAAAACTACCGCTAAACCTATCCCTAATCCTAACCCTAACCCAAACCCTCACCGTAACGTTAACCCTAACCCTGACACTAACCCTAAAACTAACCGTACCTCTAAACCTAACCCTATCCCTAAACATAACCCTAAATCTATCGCTAACTCTAACCCTAATCCTAATCCTAACCCTAACCCTTACCCTAACGTTAACCCTAACTCTAACCCTAACCCTAACCCTTACCCTAACTCTTAACCGTGAACCCTGAATCCTAACCCTAACCCTAAACATAACCATAACCCTATCCCTATACCTAATCCTAACCTTAACCCTAACCGTAATCATAAAACTGAACCTAATCCTATCCCTAAACCTAACCCTAAACATAACCCTAACCCTTACCTATCGCTAACCCTAACCATAACACTAACACTAACCATAACCCTAATGCTAATCCTAACCTAAGACCTAACACTAAAGCTAATCCTAACACTAAACCTAACTCTAATGATAATCCTAACCCTAAACCAAACACTAACCCTAACCTTAACGTTAAGAGTAACCCTAAACCTAAATTTAAAACTAACCCAGACCCTAACCCAAAACCTAACACTAACCCTAAACCTAACCCCAACACTGACCCTAAACCTAACCCTAGACCTAACCCTAAAACTAACATTAACCCTAATCCTAACGCTAAACCTAACCTTAATCCTAAGACTAACCCTAACCCAAACGCCAACCCTAACCCTAAACCTAAACCTAACCCTGACACTAACCCTAACCCTAACCCTAACCCTGACCTGACCCTGACACTAACGCTAAACCTAACACTATCCCTAACTCTAACCCTAACCGTAAAACTAAACCTAAACCTAAACCTCACTCTAACCCTAAACATAACCCTAATCCTTAACCTAACCCTAAACCTGACCCTAAACCTAACCCTAACCCTAACCTTAACACTAAAATTAACCTAAGCCTAACCCTAACTGTAACCCTTATCATAAACCTAACTGTACCACTAAACCAACCCTATCCCGAAAACTAACCCTAGCCCTAACCCTAACCCTAAACCTAACCTTAACCCTAACCCTAAATCTAACCCTAAATCTAATGATAATCCTAACCCTAACCATAACACTAACCCTAACCCTAACGTTAACCCTAACCCTAAAACTAAACCTAACCCTGACCCTAAACTTAACACTAAACCTAACCCTAACCCTAACCCTAAACCTAACCCCAACCCTAACCCTAACCTAACGCTGGGCCTAACCCTAACCCTAACCCTAACCCTAACACTAAACCTAACCCTATCCTAAACCTAACCCTAAACCTATCGCTAACCCTAACCCTAACACTAACACTAACCATAACCCTAATGCTAACCCTAACCCAAAAAGGTAACACTAAAGCTAAACCTAACACTAACTCTAACTCTAATGATTACCCTAACCCTAACCCTAACCCTAACCCTAAACCTAACCCTAACCCTAACCCTAACCCTAAACCTAACCCCAACCATAACACTAACCCTAAAGCTAGCCCTAACCCTAACACTAACCCTAACCATAAACCTAAACCTAGCCATAACCCTAACGCTAACGCTAAACCTAAACCTTACCCTAAACCTAACACTAACCCTAACACTAATTTTCAACCTAATCCTGACCCTAACACTAACGTTAAACCTAAACCTAACGCTGACCCTAACCCTAAACTTAACCCTAACCCTAATCCTAATCCTGACCCTGAAACTGACCCTAACCCTAACCCTAAACCTAACCCGACCATAATCCTGACCCTAACGCTAAACCTAATCCTAATCCTAAGCCTAACAATAAACCTAACCCTAACGTTAAACCTAACCCTAACACTAACACTAACCCTAACACTACCCCTAACCCTAAACCTAACCCTAATGTTAACCCAACCCTAAACCTAACCCTAACACCTAACCCTCAACGTAATACTAACCCTAACACTAAACCTGACACTGACCCTGACCCTAAACCTAACCCTATCCCTAAACTTAACCCTAAACATTTCAGTAACCCTAACCCTAACGCTAACACTAACCATAACCCTAATGCTAACCCTAAACCAAACCCTAAGACTAAAGCTAATGGTAATCTTAACACTAATGATTACCCTAACCCTGACCTTACCCTAACCCTAATGCTAACCCTAAGACAAAGTCTAACCCTAAACCTAACCATAACGCTAACCCTAACCCTAATGTTAACCCTAACCCTAACCCTAACACTAACCCTAAGCCTAACGGTAACACTAAAACTAACCCTATCCCTAAACCTAACCCTAAACCTAAACCTAACCCTAACCCATACCCTAACACTAACCCAAACACTAACACTAACACTAACCATAACCCTAATGCTAACCCTAATCCAAACCCTAACACCAAAGCTAACCCTAACCCTAACGCTAATGATTATCCTAACCATAACCCTAACCCTAACCCTAACCCTAAACTAACCCTAACACTAACCCTAACCCAAAACCTAACACTAACCCTAACCCTAACCCTAACCCTAACCCTAACACTAACACTAACCATAACATTAAACCTAACCCTATCCCTAAACCTAAACCTAAACCTAACCATAACCCTAACCCTAACCCTAACACTAATCCTAACATTAATACTAACACTAACCAAAACCCTAATGCTAACCCTAACTGAAACCGTAACACTAAAGCTATCCCTAACCATAACCCTAACGATAATGTTTATCCTGACCGTAACGCTAACCCTAACCCTATCCATAACCCTAAACTAACCCTAACCTTAACACTAACCCTAACCTTAACCTAAACCTAACCCTAACCCTTACCTACCCTTAAACGTAACCGTAACCCTAACCCTAACCGTGAACCCTGACCCGCACCCTAACCCTAACCCTAACCCTAACACTAACACTAACACTATCCATAACCCTAACCTAACCCTAAGCTAACCCTAACCCTAACCCTAACAATAACCCTGAACCCTGAACACTGAACCCCACCCTAACCCTAAGCATTACACTAACCCTAACCTTAACCCTATCCCTAACACTAACCCTAACCCTAAAGCTAACTGTATACTTAACCAACACAAAACCTAACCATATCCCTAAACCTAAAACTAAACCTTTTCCTAACCCTAACCATAACACTAACTCTAACCATAACCCTAATGCTAACCCTAACCCAAAACCTAACACTAAAGCTAACCCTAACCCTACCCTAACCCTAACCCTAATACTAACCCTAACACTAAACCCTAACCCTAAACCTAAACCTAACCCTGAACCCTGAACCCTGAAACCTGAACCCTAACCCTAACCCTAACCCTAACCTTAAACCTAATCCTGACCATAACCCTATCCCTAACCCTAAACCTAAACCTATCCCAAACCTAACACTAAACCTATCTGTAACACTACCCCTAACACTAAAGCTAACCCTAAACCAAACCCTAACTCTAATGATTATCCTAACCCTAACCCTAACCCTAACCCTAACGCTAACCCTAACACTAAACCTAACCCTGACCCTAACACTAAAGTTAAACCTAACCCTAACCAGAACCCTAACCCTAAACCTAACCCTAACCCTAACCATAATCTTAACCCTAACCCTAAACCTAAAGTTAAACCTAACCATAACACTAACCGTAAACCTGACACTCACCCTGACCCGACACTAAACCTAACGATAACCCTAACGGTAACACTAAAACAAACCCTAAACCTAACCCAAACCCTCACCCAAACCCTCACCCAAAACCTAAACCTAACCGTAACACTAAACATAACCCTAAAACTAACATTAACCACAACTAAAACACTAACCCTAATCCTAACCCTAACCCTAACCCTAACACTAACCCTAACCCTAAACTTGAAACTAACCCTGACCCTAACCATAAACCTAACCCTAACCCTAATCCAAACCTAACCATAACCCTAACCCTAAACCTTATCATAACCCTTACCCTAAACCTAACCCTAATCCTAATCCTAACCCTAACCTAAACCTAACTCTAACCGCAACATTAAACCTAACCCTTTCCCTAAACTAACACTAAACCTATAGCTAACCCTAACCCTAAAACTAACAATAACCATAACCCTAAAGCTAACCCTAACCCAAACCCTAATACTAAAGCTGACCCTAACCCTAACCCTTACTCTAATGATTATCCTAACCCTAACACTAACAATATTCCTAAACCTAACGCTAACCCTAACCTAATCCTAATCCTAACCCTAACCCTAACCCTTAGCCTAACCCTAATCCCCACTCCAACCCTAAAACTAACCAAACCCCAGCCCTAACCCTAACCCTAAAACTAATCCTAACCCTAAACCTAACGATAAACCTAAACCTAACCCCAGCCCTAACCCTAACACTAACCCTAAACCTAACACTAACCCTAAACCTGACCCTCACACTGACCCTAACCCTAACCCTAACCCTAATCGTAACCCCATTGCTAACCCTAACCCTAACCGTAACACTAAACCTAACCCTAAACCTAAACCTAACCCTAACTGAAACCATAACACTAACACTAACCATAACCCTAATGCTAACCCTAACCCAAACCTAACACTAAAGCTAACCCTAACACTAACCCTAACCCTAATGATTATCCTAACCCTAACCTTAACGTTAATGCTACCCTAAAACTAAAATTAACCTAACCCCGACCATAACCCTAAACCTAAACCTAACCCTAATCCTAACCCTAATCCTAACCCTAAACCTAACCCCAACCCTGACATTAAACATAACGCTAGCCCTAACCCTAAACCTAACCCTAAACTTAACACTAACCCTAACGCTAAACGTAACCCTAATCCTACGGCTAACACTAACCCTAACCCTAAAGTTAAACCTAACCCTAACCCTAACACTAGACCTAACCCTAACCATAACACTAAACCTAACCCTATCCCTAAACCTACCCCTAAACCTAAACCTCCCCCTAACCCTAACCCTAACCCTAACCCTAGCACTAATACTAACACTAACCATAACCCTAATGCTAACCCTAACCCAAACCCTAACACCAAAGCTAACCTTAACTCTAACCCTATCGCTAATGATTATCCTAACCCTAACCCTAGCCTTAACCTTAACCCTAAACTAACCCTAACCCTAACAATAACTCTAAACCTAACCCTAAATCTAACCCTAACCCTAACCTAACCCTAACACTAACACTAACCCTAAACCTAAGCCCAACCCTAAACCTAACCGTAACACCAGCCCTTATCCTAACCCTAACCCTAACCCTAACCCTAACCCTAACCCTAACCCTAACCCTAACCGTAACCATAACCCTAACCCTAATCCTAACCCTAACCATAACCATAACCATAACACTAGACCTAACCCTATCCCTAACACTAACCCTAAACCTATCGCTAAACATAAGCCTAATCCTAACCCTAACCCTAACTCTCACCCTAACGTTAACCCTAACCCTAACCCTAACCCTAAACCTAAACCTAACCCAAAACCTGACCATGACCTTGTTCCTAACACTAACCCTAACCCTTACCCTAACCGTAACCCTAACCCTAACCCTGCACCGTAACCCTAAACCTAACTCTAATCCTAACCATAAACCTTACCTAACTCTTAACTATGAACCCTGAACCCTAACCCTAACCCTAAACATAACCATAACCCTCTCCCTATACCTAACCAAACCATAACCCTAACCCTAACCATATCACTATACCTTACCCTATCCCTAAACCTAACCCTAAACCTATCGCAAACCCTAACCCTAACACTAACACTAACCATGACCCTAATGCTAACCCTAACCCAAAACCTAACACTAAAGCTAACCCTAACACTAACCCTAACTCTAATGATTATCCTAACCCTAACCCTAACCTAACCCTAACACTAAACCTGACCCTGAACCTGACCCTAACCCTAACCCTAAACCTAACCCAAACCGTAACACTAACGCTAAACCTAAACCTATTCCAATGCCTAACACTGACTCTAACTGTAACCCTAACCTTAAACCTAACCCTAACCCTAACCCTAACACTAATCCTAACCCTAACCCTAAGGTTAACACAAACCCTAAACCTAACCCTAACACTAACCCTAAAACCTAACCCTAACCCTAACACTAACCCTAACCCTAACTCTAACCCTAACCCTAACCCTATCCCTAACCCTAACATTAATCCTAAACCTAACCTGAACACTAACCCTAACCCTAACCCTAACCCTAACCCTGAACCAGGAAGCCTGAACCCCCCCAACCCAAACCCTAATCTTAACCCTAACCCTATCCCTAAACCTAACCCTAACCCTAATCCTAACGGTAACACTAAACCTAACCCTATCCCTAAACATAACCCTAAACCTTTCGCTAAAACTAACCCTAACACTAACACTAACCATAAACCTAATGCTAACCCTCACCCAAACCCTAACATTAAGGTAACACTAACCCTAACGCTAATGATTACCCTAACGGTAACCCTACCCTAACACTAATGCTAATTATTATCCTAACCATAACCCTAACCCTAACCATAACCCTAACCCTAACCCTAATCCTAACCCTAACCCTAACCCTGAACCCTGAACCCTGAATCCCACCCTAACCCTAACCCTAACTCTAACACTAACACTAACCCTAACAATAACACTAACACTAACACTATCCATACCCTAACCTTAACCCTAACTCTAACCCTAACACTAAGCTAAGCCTAACACTAACCCTAATCCTAACACTAACCTTGAACCCGAACACTGAAAACCACTCTAACCCTAACCCTAAACCTAACCCTAAACCTACCGCTAACCCTAACCCTAATACTCACACTAACCATAACCTTTATGCTAACCTTACCCAAACCCTAGCACTAAAGGAAACCCTAACCCTAACCCTAACCCTAAACATGACCCTGACCCTGATCCTAACCATAAACCTAACGCTAACCCTAAACCGAACCCTAACCCTAACCTACCCTATCCCTAACCCTAACCCTAACCATAAACCTAACCTAACCGTAACCCTAACTCTAACCCTAATGCTGAACCCGGAACCCAACCCTAACGCTAACTCAAACCCTAACCGTAACACTAAACCTAACCATATCCCTAAACCTAACCCTAAACCTTTCGCTAAAATTAACCCTAACACTAACACTAACCATAACCCTAATGCTCAACCTAACCCAAACCCTAACATTAAGCTAACCCTAACCCTAACGCTAATGATTACCCTAACCCTAACCCTACCCTAACCCTAATGCTAACCCTAACACTAACCCTAACCCTAAATCCAACCCTAACGCTAATGATTATCCTAAACCTAACTCTAACACTAAACCTAACCCTAACACTAAATCTAACCCTGACCCTAACCCTAACCCTAACCCTAACATAAACCTGACCCTAACCCTAACCCTAAACCTAACCCTAACCCTAACAGTAACCCTAACTCTAACCCTAACTGTAACACTAAACCTAACCCTATCCCTAAACCTAAACCTAAACCTAAACCAAACCATAACACTAACCATAACCCTAACCCTAAACCTAACTCTAATCCTAACCATAAACCTTACCTAACTCTTAACTATGAACCCTGAACCCTAACCCTAACCCTAAACATAACCATAACCCTCTCCCTATACCTAACCAAACCATAACCCTAACCCTAACCATATCACTATACCTTACCCTATCCCTAACCTAACCCTAAACCTATCGCAAACCCTAACCCTAACACTAACACTAACCATGACCCTAATGCTAACCCTAACCCAAAACCTAACACTAAAGCTAACCCTAACACTAACCCTAACCCTAAACCTATCGCTAACCCTAACCCTAACACTAACACTAACCATTACCCTAATGCTAACCCTGACCCAAAACCTAACACTAAAGCTAACCCTAACACTAACCCTAACTCTAATGATTATCCTAACCCTAACCCAACACTAACCCTAACGTTAACCCTAACTCTAAAACTAAAACTAACCCTGACCCTAACCCTAACCCTAAACCTAACCCTACCCTAATCCTAACCCTAAAGAAAACCCCAACCCTAACCCTAACCTAACGCTAGTCCTAACCCTAACCCTAATCTTAAACCTATCCATAACCTTTCCCAAACGCTAAACCTAACCCTAACCCTAACCCTAACACTAACCCTAACCTGATAATAAGCCTAAGCCTAACCTTAACCCTAACGTTAATTTTAAACCTAACCCTAACCCTAAACCTAAGCCTGACCCTAACTCTAACCCTACACCTAACCCAAACCTTAACACTAACCCTAAACCTAAACCTAATCCTATGCCTAACCCTAAACCTAACTGTAACCCT
This sequence comes from Mesocricetus auratus, assembly GCF_017639785.1. NCBI lineage: Eukaryota > Metazoa > Chordata > Mammalia > Rodentia > Cricetidae > Mesocricetus > Mesocricetus auratus. The sequence continues at coordinate 126,152 of NW_024429997.1, forward strand.
AACCTTAAACCTAACACTAACCCTAACACTAATCCTACCCTAACCCTAAGGTTAACACTAAGGATAAAACTAAACCTAACCCTGACCCTAAACCTAACCGTAAACCTAACCCTAACCCTAATCCTAACCCTAAACCTAACCCCAACCCTAACCCTAACCAAAGGCTAGTCCTAACCCTAACCCTAACCCTAACCCTAAACCTAACCATAACCTTACCCAAACGCTAAACCTAACCCTAACCCTAACACTAACCCTAACCTGATAATAAGTCTAAGCCTAACCTTAACCCTAACGTTAATCTTAAACCTAACCCTAACCCTAACCCTAAACCTGACCCTGAACCTGACCCTAACCCTAACCCTAAACCTAACCCAAACCGTAACACTAACGCTAAACCTAAACCTATTCCAATGCCTAACACTGACTCTAACCGTAACCCTAACCTTAAACCTAACCCTAACCCTAACCCTAACACTAATCCTAACCCTAACCCTAACGTTAACACAAACCCTAAACCTAACCCTAACACTAACCCTAAAACCTAACCCTAACCCTAACCTAACCCTAACACTAAACCTGACCCTGAACCTGACCCTAACCCTAACCCTAAACCTAACCCAAACCGTAACACTAACGCTAAACCTAAACCTATTCCAATGCCTAACACTGACTCTAACCGTAACCCTAACCTTAAACCTAACCCTAACCCTAAACCTAACACTAATCCTAACCCTAACCCTAAGGTTAACACAAACCCTAAACCTAACCCTAACACTAACCATAAAACCTAACCCTAACCCTAACACTAACCCTAACCCTAACTCTAACCCTAACCCTAACCCTATCCCTAACCCTAACATTAATCCTAAACCTAACCTGAACACTAACCCTAACCCTAACCCTAAACCTAACCCAAACCCTAACACTAAAGCAAACCGTAACCCTAACCCTAATGCTAATTATTATCCTAACCATTACCCTGAAACTAACCCTAACCCAAATGCTTACCCTAGCCCTAACCCTAAACCTAACACTAAACCTAACCCTAACCCTAACCCTAACCTAACCCTAACCCAAACCCTAACCCCAAACCTATCCCTAACCGTAACTTGATCCTAACCCTAACCCTAACCCTAACACTAAACCTAACGCTAAACCTAACCCTAATCCTAACTTTAACCCTAACCCTGAACCAGGAAGCCTGAACCCCCCCCAACCCAAACCCTAATCTTAACACTAACCCTATCCCTAACCCTAACCCAAATCCTAACGGTAACACTAAACCTAACCCTATCCCTAAACATAACCCTAAACCTTTCGCTAAAACTAACCCTAACACTAACACTAACCATAACCCTAATGCTAACCCTCACCCAAACCCTAACAATAAGGTAACACTAACCCTAACGCTAATGATTACCCTAACGGTAACCCTACCCTAACACTAATGCTAATTATTATCCTAACCATACCCCTAACCCTAACCCTAACCCTAACCCTAACCCTAACCCTAACCCTAACCCTGAACCCTGAACCCTGAATCCCACCCTAACCCTAACTCTAACACTAACACTAACCCTAACAATAACACTAACACTAACACTATCCATACCCTAAACTTAACCCTAACTCTAACCCTAACACTAAGCTAAGCCTAACACTAACCCTAATCCTAACACTAACCTTGAACCCGAACACTGAAAACCACTCTAACCCTAACCCTAACGCTCAACCTAAACCTAACCCTAAACCATTCGGTAATCCTAACCCTAACACTAACACTAACCATAACCCTAATGCTAACCTATCCCAAAACCTAACACTAAAGCTAACCCTAACACTAACCCTAACTCTAATGATTATCCTAACCCTAACCATAACACTAACCCTAACCCTAACGTTAATCCTAACCCTAACTCTAAACCTAACTCTGACCCTAACCGTAACCCTAAATCTAACCCTAACCCTAACCCTAAACCTAACCCTAACCATAAACCTAACCATAACTCTAACCCTATCACTAAACCTAACCCTAAACCTAACACTAACACTAACCCTAACCTAATAATAAGCCTAACCCTTACCTTAACCCTAACGTTAATCTTAAACCTAACCCTACCCCTAACCCTATCCCTAACCCTAACCCTAAACCTGACCCTGAACCTGACCCTAACCCTAACCCTAAACCTAACCCTAACCTAACCCTAACACTAACCCTAACCCTAAACCTAACCCTAACACTAACCCTAAAACCTAACCCTAACACTAACCCTAACACTAAACCTGACCCTGAACCTGTCCCTAACCCTAACCCTAAACCTAACACTAAATATGAAACCTAACCCTAACCCTAACTCTAACTCTAACGTTAAACCTAATCCTAACCCTAACCCTAATCCTAACCCTAACCCTAATCCTAACCCTAACCCTAACCCTAACCCTAACCCTAACCTAACCCTAACCCTAACCCTAACCCTAACCCTAACCCTAACCCTAACCCTAACCTAATCCTAACCCTAACCCTAACCCTAACCCTAACCCTAATCCTGACCCTAACCCTAACCCTAATGTTAAACCGAACCCTAAACCTAATACTACCCATAAACCTTAAGCTAACCCTTACGTTAACCCAAACCCTAAACCTAACCCTAACACTAACCCTAAAATCTAACCATAACCCTAACGCTAACCCGAAACCTAACACTAACCCTAAACCTGACCCTCACCCTGACCCTAACCCTAACCTAACCCCATTACTAACCCTAACCCTAACCATAACACTAAACCTAACCCTAAACCTAAACCTAACCCTAACCGAAACCCTAACACTAACACTAACCATAACCCTAATGCTAACCCTAGCCCAAAACCTAACACTAAAGGTAACCCTAACACTAACCCTAACTCTAATGATTATCCTAACCCTAACCCTAACACTAACCCTAACCTTAACATTAACACTAACCCTAAAACTAAACTTAAACCTAACCCCGACCATAACTCTAAACCTAAACCTAACCCTAATCTTAACCCTAATACTAACCCTAAACCTAACCCCAACCCTGACACTAAACATAACGCTAGCCCTAACCCTAAAACTAACCCTAAACCTAACACTAACCCTAACGCTAAACGTAACCCTAATCCTACGCCTAACCCTAACCCTAACCCTAACCCTAACCCTAAAACTAACACTAACCCTAACCCTAACCATAACACTAAACCTAACCCTATCCCTAAACCTACCCCTAAACCTAAACCTCCCCCTAACCCTAACCCTAACCCTAGCACTAATACTAACACTAACGATAACCTAATGCTAACCCTAACCCAAACCCTAACACTAAAGCTAACCTTAACTCTAACCCTATCGCTAATGATTATCCTAACCCTAACCCTAACCCTAACCTTAACCCTAAACTAACCCTAACCCTACACTAACTCTAAACCTAACCCTAACCCTAACCCTAACCCTAACCTAACCCTAACACTAACCCTAACCCTAAACCTAACCGCAACCCTAAACCTAACCGTAACCCCAGCCCTTATCCTAACCCTAACCCTAACCCTAACACTAACCCTAACCGTAACCATAACCCTAACCCTAATCCTAACCCTAACCCTAACCCTAACGTTAAACCTAACCCTAACGCTAACCCTAACCATAACACTAGACCTAACCCTATCCCTAACCTAACCCTAAACCTATCGCTAAACATAAGCCTAATCCTAACCCTAACCCTAACTCTCACCCTAAAGTTAACCCTAACCCTAACCCTAACCCTAACCCTAACCCTAACCCTAAACCTAACCCAAAACCTGACCATGACCTTGTTCCTAACACTAACCCTAACCCTTACCCTAACCGTAACCCTAACACTAACCCTGCACCCTAACCCTAAACCTAACTCTAATCCTAACCATAAACCTTACCTAACTCTTAACTATGAACCCTGAACCCTAACCCTAACCCTAAACATAACCATAACCCTCTCCCTATACCTAACCGTAACCATAACCCTAACACTAACCATATCACTAAACCTTACCCTATCCCTAAACCTAACCCTAAACCTATCGCAAACCCTAACCCTAACACTAACACTAACCAAAAACCTAATGCTAACCCTAACCCAAAACCTAACACTAAAGCTAACCCTAACACTAACCCTAACCCTAAACCTATCGCTAACCCTAACCCTAACACTAACACTAACCATTACCCTAATGCTAACCCTGACCCAAAACCTAACACTAAAGCTAACCCTAACACTTACCCTAACTCTAATGATTATCCTAACCCTAACCCTAACACTAACCCTAACGTTAACCCTAACACTAAAACTAAACCTAACCCTGACACTAACCCTAACCCTAAACCTAACGCTAACCCTAATCCTAACCCTAAACCTAACCCCAACCCTAACCCTAAACTAACGCTAGTCCTAACCCTAACCCTAACCTTAAACCTATCCATAACCTTACCCAAACGCTAAACCTAACCCTAACCCTAACACTAACAGTAACCCTAACCTGATAATAAGCCTAAGCCTAACATTAACCCTAACGTTAATTTTAAACCTAACCCTAACCCTAAACCTAAACCTGACCCTAACCCTAACCCTAAATCTAACCCAAACCCTAACACTAACCCTAAACCTAAACCTAATCCTATGCCTAACCCTAACCCTAACCGTAACCCTAACCTTAAACCTAACACTAACCCTAACACTAATCCTAACCCTAACCCTAACGTTAACCCTAACGCTAACACTAAACCTAACCCTGACCCTAAACCTAACCGTAAACCTAACCCTAACCCTAATCCTAACCCTAACCATAACCCTAACCTAACCCTATCCCTAAACCTAACCCTAAACCTATCGCTAACACTAACCATAACACTAACACTAACCATAACCATAATGCCAACCCTAACCCAAAACCTAACACTAAATCTAACCATAACACTAACTCTAATGATTATCCTAACCCTAACCCTACACTAACCCTAAACCTAAGGTTAACCCTAACCCTAACCCTAAACCTAACCCTACCCTAATCCTAACCCTAAAGAAAACCCCAACCCTAACCCTAACCTAACGCTAGTCCTAACCCTAACCCTAACCTTAAACCTATCCATAACCTTTCCCAAACGCTAAACCTAACCCTAACCCTAACCCTAACACTAACCCTAACCTGATAATAAGCCTAAGCCTAACCTTAACCCTAACGTTAATTTTAAACCTAACCCTAACCCTAAACCTAAGCCTGACCCTAACTCTAACCCTACACCTAACCCAAACCTTAACACTAACCCTAAACCTAAACCTAATCCTATGCCTAACCCTAAACCTAACTGTAACCCTAACCTTAAACCTAACACTAACCCTAACACTAATCCTACCCTAACCCTAAGGTTAACCCTAAGGATAAAACTAAACCTAACCCTGACCCTAAACCTAACCGTAAACCTAAACCTAACCCTAATCCTAACCCTAAACCTAACCCCAACCCTAACCCTAACCAAAGGCTAGTCCTAACCCTAACCCTAACCCTAACCCTAAACCTAACCATAACCTTACCCAAACGCTAAACCTAACCCTAACCCTAACACTAACCCTAACCTGATAATAAGTCTAAGCCTAACCTTAACCCTAACGTTAATCTTAAACCTAACCCTAACCCTAACCCTAAACCTGACCCTGAACTTGACCCTAACCCTAACCCTAAACCTAACCCAAACCGTAACACTAACGCTAAACCTAAACCTATTCCAATGCCTAACACTGACTCTAACCGTAACCCTAACCTTAAACCTAACCCTAACCCTAACCCTAACACTAATCCTAACCCTAACCCTAACGTTAACACAAACCCTAAACCTAACCCTAACACTAACCCTAAAACCTAACCCTAACCCTAACCTAACCCTAACACTAAACCTGACCCTGAACCTGACCCTAACCCTAACCCTAAACCTAACCCAAACCGTAACACTAACGCTAAACCTAAACCTATTCCAATGCCTAACACTGACTCTAACCGTAACCCTAACCTTAAACCTAACCCTAACCCTAAACCTAACACTAATCCTAACCCTAACCCTAAGGTTAACACAAACCCTAAACCTAACCCTAACACTAACCATAAAACCTAACCCTAACCCTAACACTAACCCTAACCCTAACTCTAACCCTAACCCTAACCCTATCCCTAACCCTAACATTAATCCTAAACCTAACCTGAACACTAACCCTAACCCTAACCCTAAACCTAACCCAAACCCTAACACTAAAGCAAACCGTAACCCTAACCCTAATGCTAATTATTATCCTAACCATTACCCTGAAACTAACCCTAACCCAAATGCTTACCCTAGCCCTAACCCTAAACCTAACACTAAACCTAACCCTAACCCTAACCCTAACCCTAACCTAACCCTAACCCAAACCCTAACCCCAAACCTATCCCTAACCGTAACTTGATCCTAACCCTAACCCTAACCCTAACACTAAACCTAACGCTAAACCTAACCCTAATCCTAACTTTAACCCTAACCCTGAACCAGGAAGCCTGAACCCCCCCCAACCCAAACCCTAATCTTAACCCTAACCCTATCCCTAACCCTAACCCTAACCCAAATCCTAACGGTAACACTAAACCTAACCCTATCCCTAAACATAACCCTAAACCTTTCGCTAAAACTAACCCTAACACTAACACTAACCATAACCCTAATGCTAACCCTCACCCAAACCCTAACAATAAGGTAACACTAACCCTAACGCTAATGATTACCCTAACGGTAACCCTACCCTAACACTAATGCTAATTATTATCCTAACCATAACCCTAACCCTAACCCTAACCCTAACCCTAACCCTAACCCTAACCCTGAACCCTGAACCCTGAATCCCACCCTAACCCTAACTCTAACACTAACACTAACCCTAACAATAACACTAACACTAACACTATCCATACCCTAAACTTAACCCTAACTCTAACCCTAACACTAAGCTAAGCCTAACACTAACCCTAATCCTAACACTAACCTTGAACCCGAACACTGAAAACCACTCTAACCCTAACCCTAACGCTCAACCTAAACCTAACCCTAAACCATTCGGTAATCCTAACCCTAACACTAACACTAACCATAACCCTAATGCTAACCTATCCCAAAACCTAACACTAAAGCTAACCCTAACACTAACCCTAACTCTAATGATTATCCTAACCCTAACCATAACACTAACCCTAACCCTAACGTTAATCCTAACCCTAACTCTAAACCTAACTCTGACCCTAACCCTAACTCTAAATCTAACCCTAACCCTAACCCTAAACCTAACCCTAACCATAAACCTAACCATAACTCTAACCCTATCACTAAACCTAACCCTAAACCTAACACTAACACTAACCCTAACCTAATAATAAGCCTAACCCTTACCTTAACCCTAACGTTAATCTTAAACCTAACCCTACCCCTAACCCTATCCCTAACCCTAACCCTAAACCTGACCCTGAACCTGACCCTAACCCTAACCCTAAACCTAACCCTACCCTAATCCTAACCCTAAAGAAAACCCCAACCCTAACCCTAACCTAACGCTAGTCCTAACCCTAACCCTAACCTTAAACCTATCCATAACCTTTCCCAAACGCTAAACCTAACCCTAACCCTAACCCTAACACTAACCCTAACCTGATAATAAGCCTAAGCCTAACCTTAACCCTAACGTTAATTTTAAACCTAACCCTAACCCTAAACCTAAGCCTGACCCTAACTCTAACCCTACACCTAACCCAAACCTTAACACTAACCCTAAACCTAAACCTAATCCTATGCCTAACCCTAAACCTAACTGTAACCCTAACCTTAAACCTAACACTAACCCTAACACTAATCCTACCCTAACCCTAAGGTTAACACTAAGGATAAAACTAAACCTAACCCTGACCCTAAACCTAACCTTAAACCTAACCCTAACCCTAATCCTAACCCTAAACCTAACCCCAACCCTAACCCTAACCAAAGGCTAGTCCTAACCCTAACCCTAACCCTAACCCTAAACCTAACCATAACCTTACCCAAACGCTAAACCTAACCCTAACCCTAACACTAACCCTAACCTGATAATAAGTCTAAGCCTAACCTTAACCCTAACGTTAATCTTAAACCTAACCCTAACCCTAACCCTAAACCTGACCCTGAACCTGACCCTAACCCTAACCCTAAACCTAACCCAAACCGTAACACTAACGCTAAACCTAAACCTATTCCAATGCCTAACACTGACTCTAACCGTAACCCTAACCTTAAACCTAACCCTAACCCTAACCCTAACACTAATCCTAACCCTAACCCTAACGTTAACACAAACCCTAAACCTAACCCTAACACTAACCCTAAAACCTAACCCTAACCCTAACCTAACCCTAACACTAAACCTGACCCTGAACCTGACCCTAACCCTAACCCTAAACCTAACCCAAACCGTAACACTAACGCTAAACCTAAACCTATTCCAATGCCTAACACTGACTCTAACCGTAACCCTAACCTTAAACCTAACCCTAACCCTAAACCTAACACTAATCCTAACCCTAACCCTAACGTTAACACAAACCCTAAACCTAACCCTAACACTAACCCTAAAACCTAACCCTAACCCTAACCTAACCCTAACACTAAACCTGACCCTGAACCTGACCCTAACCCTAACCCTAAACCTAACCCAAACCGTAACACTAACGCTAAACCTAAACCTATTCCAATGCCTAACACTGACTCTAACCGTAACCCTAACCTTAAACCTAACCCTAACCCTAAACCTAACACTAATCCTAACCCTAACCCTAAGATTAACACAAACCCTAAACCTAACCCTAACACTAACCATAAAACCTAACCCTAACCCTAACACTAACCCTAACCCTAACTCTAACCCTAACCCTAACCCTATCCCTAACCCTAACATTAATCCTAAACCTAACCTGAACACTAACCCTAACCCTAACCCTAAACCTAACCCAAACCCTAACACTAAAGCAAACCGTAACCCTAACCCTAATGCTAATTATTATCCTAACCATTACCCTGAAACTAACCCTAACCCAAATGCTTACCCTAGCCCTAACCCTAAACCTAACACTAAACCTAACCCTAACCCTAACCCTAACCCTAACCTAACCCTATCCCTAAACCTAACCCTAAACCTATCGCTAACACTAACCATAACACTAACACTAACCATAACCATAATGCCAACCCTAACCCAAAACCTAACACTAAATCTAACCATAACACTAACTCTAATGATTATCCTAACCCTAACCCTACACTAACCCTAAACCTAAGGTTAACCCTAACCCTAACCCTAAACCTAACCCTGACCCTAACCCTAACCTTAAACCTAACCCCAAGCCTAACCCTAACCCTAACGCTAGCCCTAACAATAACCTTAAATCTAATCCTAACTCTAACCCCAACCCTAACATTAAAACCTGAACCCTGAACCCTAACCCTAACCCTAATCCTAACCCTAACGCTAAACCTATAACTAACCCTAAGCCTAACCCTAACCCTAATCTTAACCCTAACCCTAACACTAAATCTAACCCTAACCCTAACCCTAACCCTAACCCTAAACCTAACCCTAACCTAACCCTAACCCTAACCCTAAACCTAACCCTAACCCTAACCCTAACCATAACCATAACCCTAATGTTAAACCGAACCCTAAACCTAACACTACCCCTAAACCTAAACCTAACCCTTACGTTAACCCAAACCCTAAACCTAACCCTAACACTAACCCTAAAATCTAACCATAACCCTAACGCTAACCCTAAACCTAACACTAACCCTAAACCTGACCCTCACCCTGACCCTAACCCTAACCCTAATCCCATTACTAACCCTAACCCTAACCGTAACACAAAACCTAACCCTAAACCTAAACCTAACCCTAACCGAAACCCTAACACTAACACTAACCATAACCCTAATGCTAACCCTAGCCCAAAACCTAACACTAAAGCTAACCCTAACACTAACCCTAACTCTAATGATTATCCTAATCCTAACCCTAACACTAACACTAACCTTAACGTTAACGCTAACCCTAAAACTAAACTTAAACCTAACCCCGACCATAACCCTAAACCAAAACCTAACCCTAATACTAACCCTAAACTTAACCCCAACCCTGACACTAAACATAACGCTAGCCCTAACCCTAAAACTAACCCTAAACCTAACACTAACCCTAACGCTAAACGTAACCCTAATCCTACGCCTAACACTAACCCTAACCCTAACGTTAAACCTAACCCTAACCCTAAAACTAACACTAACCCTAACCCTAACCATAACACTAAACCTAACCCTATCCCTAAACCTACCCCTAAACCTAAACCTCCCCCTAACCCTAACCCTAACCCTAGCACTAATACTAACACTAACCATAACCTAATGCTAACCCTAACCCAAACCCTAACACTAAAGCTAACCTTAACTCTAACCCTATCGCTAATGATTATCCTAACCCTAACCCTAACCCTAACCTTAACCCTAAACTAACCCTAACCCTAACACTAACTCTAAAACTGACCCTAACCCTAACCCTAACCTAACCCTAACACTAAACCTGACCCTGAACCTGACCCTAACCCTAACCCTAAACCTAACCCAAACCGTAACACTAACGCTAAACCTAAACCTATTCCAATGCCTAACACTGACTCTAACCGTAACCCTAACCTTAAACCTAACCCTAACCCTAACCCTAACACTAATCCTAACCCTAACCCTAACGTTAACACAAACCCTAAACCTAACCCTAACACTAACCATAAAACCTAACCCTAACCCTAACACTAACCCTAACCCTAACTCTAACCCTAACCCTAACCCTATCCCTAACCCTAACATTAATCCTAAACCTAACCTGAACACTAACCCTAACCCTAACCCTAAACCTAACCCAAACCCTAACACTAAAGCAAACCGTAACCCTAACCCTAATGCTAATTATTATCCTAACCATTACCCTGAAACTAACCCTAACCCAAATGCTTACCCTAGCCCTAACCCTAAACCTAACACTAAACCTAACCCTAACCCTAACCCTAACCCTAACCTAACCCTATCCCTAAACCTAACCCTAAACCTATACGCTAACACTAACCATAACACTAACACTAACCATAACCATAATGCCAACCCTAACCCAAAACCTAACACTAAATCTAACCATAACACTAACTCTAATGATTATCCTAACCCTAACCCTACACTAACCCTAAACCTAAGGTTAACCTAACCCTAACCCTAAACCTAACCCTGACCCTAACCCTAACCTTAAACCTAACCCCAAGCCTAACCCTAACCCTAACGCTAGCCCTAACAATAACCTTAAATCTAATCCTAACTCTAACCCCAACCCTAACATTAAAACCTGAACCCTGAACCCTAACCCTAACCCTAATCCTAACCCTAACGCTAAACCTATAACTAACCCTAAGCCTAACCCTAACCCTAATCTTAACCCTAACCCTAACACTAAATCTAACCCTAACCCTAACCCTAACCCTAACCCTAAACCTAACCCTAACCTAACCTAACCCTAACCCTAACCCTAAACCTAACCCTAACCCTAACCCTAACCATAACCATAACCCTAATGTTAAACCGAACCCTAAACCTAACACTACCCTAAACCTAAACCTAACCCTTACGTTAACCCAAACCCTAAACCTAACCCTAACACTAACCCTAAAATCTAACCATAACCCTAACGCTAACCCTAAACCTAACACTAACCCTAAACCTGACCCTCACCCTGACCCTAACCCTAACCCTAATCCCATTACTAACCCTAACCCTAACCGTAACACAAAACCTAACCCTAAACCTAAACCTAACCCTAACCGAAACCCTAACACTAACACTAACCATAACCCTAATGCTAACCCTAGCCCAAAACCTAACACTAAAGCTAACCCTAACACTAACCCTAACTCTAATGATTATCCTAATCCTAACCCTAACACTAACACTAACCTTAACGTTAACTCTAACCCTAAAACTAAACTTAAACCTAACCCCGACCATAACCCTAAACCAAAACCTAACCCTAATACTAACCCTAAACTTAACCCCAACCCTGACACTAAACATAACGCTAGCCCTAACCCTAAAACTAACCCTAAACCTAACACTAACCCTAACGCTAAGCGTAACCCTAATCCTACGCCTAACACTAACCCTAACCCTAACGTTAAACCTAACCCTAACCCTAAAACTAACACTAACCCTAACCCTAACCATAACACTAAACCTAACCCTATCCCTAAACCTACCCCTAAACCTAAACCTCCCTAACCCTAACCCTAACCCTAGCACTAATACTAACACTAACCATAACCTAATGCTAACCCTAACCCAAACCCTAACACTAAAGCTAACCTTAACTCTAACCCTATACGCTAATGATTATCCTAACCTAACCCTAACCCTAACCTTAACCCTAAACTAACCCTAACCCTAACACTAACTCTAAAACTGACCCTAACCCTAACCCTAACCCTAACCTAACCCTAACACTAACCCTAACCCTAAACCTAACACGCAACCCTAAACCTAACCAGTAACCCCAGCCCTTATCCTAACCCTAACCCTAACCCTAACACTAACCCTAACCCTAACCCTAACCCTAACCGTAACCATAACCCTAACCCTAATCCTAACCCTAACCCTAACCCTAACGTTAAACCTAACCCTAACCCTAACCCTAACCATAACACTAGACCTAACCCTATCCCTAACCTAACCCTAAACCTATACGCTAAACATAAGCCTAATCCTAACCCTAACCCTAACTCTCACCCTAAAGTTAACCCTAACCCTAACCCTAACCCTAAACCTAACCCAAACCCTGACCATGACCTTGTTCCTAACACTAACCCTAACCCTTACCCTAACTGTAACCCTAACACTAACCTTGCACCCTAACCCTAAACCTAACTCTAATCCTAACCATAAACCTTACCTAACTCTTAACTATGAACCCTGAACCCTAACCCTAACCCTAAACATAACCATAACCCTCTCCATATACCTAACCGTAACCATAACCCTAACACTAACCATATCACTAAACCTTACCCTATCCCTAAACCTAACCCTAAACCTATCGCAAACCCTAACCCTAACACTAACACTAACCAAAAACCTAATGCTAACCCTAACCCAAAACCTAACACTAAAGCTAACCCTAACACTAACCCTAACCCTAAACCTATCGCTAACCCTAACCCTAACACTAACACTAACCATTACCCTAATGCTAACCCTGACCCAAAACCTAACACTAAAGCTAACCCTAACACTTACCCTAACTCTAATGATTATCCTAACCCTAACCCTAACACTAACCCTAACGTTAACCCTAACACTAAAACTAAACCTAACCCTACAACTAACCCTAACCCTAAACCTAACGCTAACCCTAATCCTAACCCTAAACCTAACCCCAACCCTAACCCTAACCTAACGCTAGTCCTAACCCTAACCCAAACCTTAAACCTATCAATAACCTTACCCAATCGCTAAACCTAACCCTAACCCTAACCCTAACACTAACCCTAACCTGATAATAAGCCTAAGCCTAACCTTAACCCTAACATTAATTTTAAACCTAACCCTAACGCTAAACCTAAACCTGACCCTAACCATAACCCTAAACCTAACCCAAACCCTAACACTAACCCTAAACCTAAACCTAATCCTATGCCTAACCCTAACCCTAACAGTAACCCTAACCTTAAACCTAACACTAACCCTAACACTAATCCTAACCCTAACCCTAACGTTAACCTAACGCTAAAACTAAACCTAACCCTGACCCTAAACCTAACCGTAAACCTAACCCTAACCCTAATCCTAACCCTAACCATAACCCTAACCTAACCCTATCCCTAAACCTAACCCTAAACCTATAACTAACACTAACCATAACACTAACACTAACCATAACCATAATGCCAACCCTAACCCAAAACCTAACACTAAATCTAACCCTAACACTAACTCTAATGATTATCCTAACCCTAACCCTACACTAACCCTAAACCTAAGGTTAACCCTAACCCTAACCCTAAACCTAACCCTGACCCTAACCCTAACCCTAAACCTAACCCCAACCCTAACCCTAACCCTAACGCTAGCCCTAACAATAACCCTAAATCTAATCCTAACTCTAACCCTAACCCTAACACTAAAACCTGAACCCTGAACCCTAACCCTAACCCTAATCCTAACCCTAACGCTAACCCTATAACTAACCCTAAGCCTAACCCTAACCCTAATCCTAACCCTAACCCTAACACTAAATCTAACCCTATCCCTAAACCTAACCCTAACCCTAACCATAAGCCTAACTCTAACCCTAACCCTGAACCCTGATCCCTGAACCCCACTCTAACCCTAACCTTAAACCTAACCCTAACCCTAACCTTAACCCTAACACTAACCCTAACCCTAACCCTAACTGTAACACTAAACCGAACCCTATCCCTAACCCTAACCCTAAATCTTTCGCTAAAACTAACCCTAACACTAACCATAACCCTAATGCTCACCCTAATGCAAACACCAACATTAAGCTAACCCTGACCCTAACGCTAATGATTACCAAAACCCTAACCCTAACCTATCCCTAATGCTAACCCTAACACTAACCTGAAGCCTAAAATTAATCCCAAGCTAATGATTATCCTAAATTTAAACCTAACTCTAACCCTAACACTAACGCTAACCAGTAACCCTAACACTAAATCTAACCCTGACCCTAACCCTAACACGTAACCCTAAAGTTGACCCTGACCAAACCCTAACCCTAATCCTGAACCCTGAACCCCACCCTAACCCTAACCCTAAACTTAACCCTAACCCTATCCCTAAACCTACCCTAAACATTTCGCTAACCCTAACCCTAACGCTTACACTAACCATAACCCTAATGCTAACCCTAACCCAAACCCTAACACTAAAGCTAACCCTAACCCTAACGCTAATGGTTACCTAACCCTAACCCTACCCCAACCCTAATGCTAACCCTAAGATTGACCCTAACCCTAAACCTAACCCTAACACTAACCCTAACGCTAGTCCTAACCCTAAACCTAACTTTAACCCTAACCCTAACCCTAATCCAAACCCTAACCCTAACACTAAACCTAACCCTAATTGTAACACTAAACCTAATATCCCTAAACCTAAACCTAACCCTAAACCTAACCCTAACCCTAACCCTTAACCTCACACTATCCCTAACACTAACACTAACCATAATCCTAATGCTAACTCTAACCCAAACCTTAACACTAAAGTTATCCTAACCCTAACCCTAACCTAATCATAACACTAACCCTAACCCTAACACTAACACTATCCATAACACGTAACCCTAAGCTAACCCTAACCCTAACCAAACACTAACCCTGAACCCTGAACACTGAACCCCAACCTAACCTAACCCTTACCCTAACCTTAACCCTAACCCTAACCGTAAAACTAAACATAACCATTTCCCTAAACCTAACTAACACTGACCCTAACCCTGCCACTAACCCTAACCCTAATCCTAAACCTAACCCTAACCCTAACTCTTATCATAACCGTTACCCTAACCCTAACCCTAATCCTAATCCTAACCCTAACCCTAACCCTAACTGTAACACTAAACCTACCCTATCCCTAAACCTAACACTAAACCTGTCGATAACCCTAACCCTAAAATTAACAATAACCATAACCCTAATGCTAACCCTAAACCAAACCTAATACTAAAGATTACCTAACCCTAACCCTAACTCAAATAATTATCCTACCCCTAACCCTAACACTATTCCTAACCCTAACGCTAACCGTAAACATAAAGCTAAACCTAACCCTGACCCTAATCCTAACCCTAACCCTAACCCTAAACCTAAAGTTAAACTTAACCCTAACCCTAACCCCATTGCTAACCCTAACCCTAACCGTAACACTAAACCTAACCCTAAACCAAATCTAGCCCAAACCCTAACACTAACCCTAACCCCAAACCTGAACCTATCCAGTGACCCAAACCCTAACCGAACCCTAACCATAAACCTAATCCTTACCATAAACCTTACCCACACTCTAAACCTAACTCTAACCCTAACCCTACCCTAAACCTAACCCTAACACTAACCCTAAAGCTAGCACTAACACTAACCCTAATCTGAACACTAACCCTAACCCTAACGTTAAACCTAACACTAACCCTAACACTAACACTAACCCTAAACCTAAACCTGATCCCTAACCTTAACTCTAACCCTATCCCTAAACCTAACCCTAACCCTATCCCTAACCCTAATCCTAACCCTAACCCTAACGTTAACCCTAATCCTAATCCTAACCCTAACAGTAACCCTGAACCCTAACCCTAACTCTAACCCTAACCCTAACCCTTACCCTAACCCAAACCTAACTGTAACACTACACCTAACCCTATCCCTAAACCTATTGCTAACCTTAACCCTAACACTAACACTAACCTTACCCTATTGCTAACCCTAACCCAAAACCTAACTCTGCAGCTAACCCTATCCCTTACACTTACTATAATGATTATCCTAACACTAACCCTAACACTAGTCCTAACCCTAACCCTAAATTTAAACCTAACCCTAACCCTAACCCTAACACTAAACCTAACCCTAACCCTAAACCTAACCCTAAACCTAACCCTAAACCTAACCCTAAACCTAACCCTAACTCCTAACCCTAAACCTCCTCCTAACCCTAACCAAGCCCCTAACCCTAACCCTAACCCTAAAAATAACCCTAACCCTAACACTAACCCTAAACCTGAACGTGAACCTACCCAGACCCTAACCATTAATCTAACCTCACTCCTAACCCTAAACCCTGATCCTGAACCCTAACTCTAACCCTAATTCTAACCCTAACCCAAACACTAACACTAACCCTAATCCTAAACCTGAACTTATCCCTGACTCTAACCCTAACTGAACCCTAACCATAACCCTAATCCTTACCATAACCCTTACACTAAACCTAAACCTAACACTAACCCTAACCCTAACCCTAACCCTAACGCTAGCACTAAACCTAACCCTAATCCTAACTCTAACCCTAAACCTAACCCTAAACCTTATCCCTAAACCTAACCCAAACTCTAACCCTAACCCTAACCCTAAACCTAACACTAAACCCTGAATCCAGAACCCTAAACATAACCTAATCCTACCCCTAACCCAGACCCTAATTGTAACCCTAACAGTAACACTAAACCTAACCCTATCCATAACACTAAAACTAATCCTAACCCTAACCGTAACACTAAACCTAACCCTATCCCTAAACTAATCCTAAACATTTCGCTAACCCTAACCCTAATGCTAACACTAACCCAAACTCTAACACTAAAGCTAACCCTAACCCTAAGGCTAATGATTACCCTAACCCTAACCCTACCTAACCCTAATGCTAACCCTAAGACTAACCCTAACCGTAAACTTAAACCTAACCCTAACCTTAACGGTAACCCTAACCCTAACAGTAACACTAAACCTAACCCTATCCTTAAACCTAACCCTAAACCTAAAACTAACCCTAACCCTAACACTAACACTAACCCTAACACTAACACTAACATTAACACTAACACGAACCATAACCCTAATGCTAACCCTAACCCAAACCCTAACACTGAAGCTATCCCGAAACCTAACCTTAACGCTAATGATTATCCTATCCCTAACCCTAACCATAACCACAACCGTAAACTAACACTAACACTAACGCTAAACCTAACCCTAACCCTAACACTAACCCTAACCCTAACTCGAACCCTGAAACCTGAACCCCACCTAACCCTAACCCTAACCTTAACACTAACACTAACACTATCCCTAACACTAACACTATCCATAACCCTAACCCTAACCCTAAACTAACCCTAACTCTAACCCTAACCCTAAACCTAACCCTAATACTACACCTAACCCTAAACCTAACCCTAACCCTAACCAAGCCCCTAACCCTAAGCCTACATGCTAACCCTAACCCTAACACTAAACCTAACCCTTACCTAACCCTAACCCTAAATTAAACCTGACATTGATCCTAACCCAAAACCTAACCTTAACCCTAACACTAACCCTAACCCTAAACTAACCCTAACCCTAATCCTAACGCTAATGATTATCCTAACCTAACCCTAACAATAACCCTAAGCCTAACGCTAACCCTAACCCTAACCTTAAACCTAACCCTGACCATAACCCTATACCTAACTCTACCCCTAAACCTAACCCTAAACCTATGGCTAACCCTAACCCTAATACTAACACTAACCATAACCTTAATGCTAACCCTATCCCTAACTCTAACCCTAAAACTAACCCTAACCCTAAACCTAACCCTAAACCTACCGCTAACCCTAACCCTAATACTCACACTAACCATAACCTTTATGCTAACCTTACCCAAACCCTAGCACTAAAGGAAACCCTAACCCTAACCTAACCCTAAACATGACCCTGACCCTGATCCTAACCATAAACCTAACGCTAACCCTAAACCGAACCCTAACCCTAACCTACCCTATCCCTAATCATAACCCTAACCATAAACCTAACCCTAACCGTAACCCTAACTTTAACCCTAACGCTGAACCGGAACCCAACCCTAACGCTAACTCAAACCCTAACCGTAACACTAAACCTAACCATATCCCAAAACCTAACCCTAAACCTTTAGCTAAAATTAACCCTAACAATAACACTAACCATAACCCTAATGCTCAACCTAACCCAAACCCTAACATTAAGCTAACCCTAACCCTAACGCTAATGATTACCTAACCCTAACCCTACCCTAACCCTAATGCTAAACCTAACACTAACCATAACCCTAAATCCAACCCTAACGCTAATGATTATCCTAAACCTAACTCTAACACTAAACCTAACCCTAATACTAAACCTAACCCTTACCTAACCCTAACCCTAACCCTAACATAAACCTGACCCTAATCCTAACCCTAAACCTAACCTTAACACTAACATTAACCCTAACACTAACCTAACCCTAACCCTAACCCTAACCCTAACCCTAAACCTAACCCTAACCCTAACAGTAACCCTAACTCTAACCCTAACTGTAACACTAAACCTAACCCTATCCCTAAACCTAAACCTAAACCTAAACCAAACCATAACACTAACCATAACCCTAACCATAACACTAAACCTAAACATAAACCTATCTCTAACCCTAAACATACCACTAACACTAACCATAACCCTAATGCTAACTCTAACCCAAAACCTAACCCTAACCCTAACGCTAACCCTAACCCTAACCCTAACCTAACCCTAACACTAACCCTAACTCTAATGATTATCCTAACCCTAACCCTAACGTTACCCTAAACCTAAACCTAACCCTGACCCTAACCCTACACCTAACCTAATCCAAACCCTTAAACCTAACCTTAACCTAACACCAACCCTAACCCTGACCCTAAACCTAAGGATAGCCCTAACCTAACCTAACCCTAGCCCTAACCCTAACCCTAACCCTAGCCCTAACCCTAAACCTAACACAACCCTAACCCTAAATCAATACCTAAACCTAACCCTAATCCTAACACTAACCCTAACCCTAATCCTAAGCCTAAAAATAACCCTAAACCTAACCCTAACGTTAAACCTAACCATACCCCTAACGCTAACCCTAACACTAATCCTAACCCTAACCCTAACCTTAACGTTAACCCATACCCTAAACATAACTAACACTAACGCTAAAACATAACCTTAACCCTAACACTAACCCTAACAGTAAACCTGACCCTGACCCTGACCCTAAAACTAACCCTAACCCTAACCCTAACATTAACCCTTACCCTAAACCTAACCTAACCTGAACCCTAACCCTAACCGTAACACTAAACCTAACCGAATACCTAAACCTAACCCTAAACCTAACCCTAACCATCACCCTAACCCTAACAACAACACTAAACATAACACTAATGCTAACCTATCCCAAAACCTAAAACTAAAGCTAACCCTAACACTAACCCTAACTCTAATGATTATCCTAACCATAACCATAACACTAACCCTAACCCTAACGATAACCCTAACTCTAAAACTAAACCTAACTCTGACCCTAAACCTAAACATTACACTAACCCTAACCCTAACGTAAAACCTAACCCTAACCCTATACCTAACCCTGACCCTATACCTAACCGTAACCCTAACCCTAAAACTAACCCTAACCTTAACCCTAACCCTAACCTTAACCCTAACCTAACCTTAACCCTAAACCTAACCCAAACCATAACCCTAACCCTAACCCTAATGCTAACCCTTACCCTAACCCTAACCCTAACCCTACCACTAAACCTAACCCTAACTCTAACCCTAACGCTAACCCTAACCTTAACCCTGAAACCTGAAATCTGAACCTCACCCTAATCCTAACCCTAACCCTAACTCTATCCCTAACCCTAACCCTAATCCTAACAGTAACACTAAACCTAACCCTATCCCTAAACCTAACCCTAACACTAATACTAACCATAACCCTAATTCTAACCCTAACACAAATCATAACACTAAAGGTAGCAGCACCCTAACCCTAACGCTAATTATTATCCTAACCCTAAACCTTACACTAACCATAACCCTAACATAAAACCTAACCCTAATCCTGAACCTAACACTGACCCTAACAATAACCGTAACCTAACCCTAACCCTAACTCTAACCCTAACCTTAACCTAAACCTAACCCTCACCTAAACCTAACCTAAGCCCTAAACCTAACACTAACCCTAACCTTAACCTAACCTGAAACCTAACCTAACCTAATCCAAACCTAACCTAACCCTAACCCTAAACCTATCCCTAAACCCAACCCTAAACCTATCGCTCACCCTAACCCTAACACAAACCATAACCCTAATGCTAACCCTAAACCAAATCATAACATTAAAAGTAACGCTCACCTAACCCTAATGCTAATTATTATCCTAATCCTAAACATAACACTAACCCTAACCCTAACACAAAACCTAACCCTAACCCTAAACCTAACCCTGATCCTAACCCTAACCCTAACCCTAAACCTAAACCTAACCCTAACCCTAACGTTAACCCTTACCTAAAGCTAAACCTAACCCTAACCCTAACCTAACTGTAACACTAAACCTAACTGAATCCCTAAACCTAACCCTAACCTAACCTAACCCTCACCTAACCCTAACACTAACACTAAACATAACACTAATGCTAACACGTAACCCAAACCCTAACACTTAAGCTAACCCTAACCCTAACGCTAATGATTATCCTAACCCTAATACTAACCCTAACCCTAACCCTAACTCTAACCCTAACCTTAACCCTAACCCTAACCCTCACCTAACCCTAACCCAAGCCCTAAACCTAACACTAACCCTAACACTAATCCTACCCTAACACTAACCCTAACCCTAATCCTAACCCTAACCCTAACCCTAAACCTAAGCCTAAACCTAACCCCAACATTAAACCTATCCTAACCCTAACCCTAACCTTGACCCTAATCCTAACCCTAACCATCGCCCTAGACCTAACCCTAACCCTAACACTAACCTTAACACTAAACCTAACAGTATCCCTAAATCTAACCCATACCTATCACTAATCCTAACCCTAACACAAACACTAACCATAACCATAATGCTAACCTAACCCAAACCCTAACACTAAAGCTAACCCTAAACCTAATCCTAACACTAATGATTATCCTAACCCCAACCCTAACACTAACCCTAACCATAAGTCTAACCTTAACCTTAACCCTATTCCTGACCCTGACCCTAACACTAACCCTAACCCTAAAACTAACATTGAACCCTAACCCTAAGCCTTCCCCTAACAGTAACCTAACCCTAACCTATCTCTAACCCTAACCCCAAACCAAACCCTAACACTAACCTTAACTCTAAACCTAACCCTATCCCTAACCCTAAAACTAACCATGAACCCTAACCCTAACCCTTCCATAACGATAACCTAACCCTAACCCTACCTAACCCTAAACCTACCCCTACCCCTACCCTAACCTAACCCTAACCCTAACCTTAAAGCTACCCATAGCCCTAGCCCTAACCCTAACCCTAACACTAACCCTAACCATATGGCTAACCTGAACCCTAACACTAACACTAACGATAACCCTAATGCTAACCCTAACCTAAACCCTCATACTAAAGCTAACCTTAACCTAACCCTAACCATAACCATAACCATAACAATAAAACTATCCCTAAACCTAACCCTAAGTATAACAATAACCATAACAATTAACCTTTCCATGACCCTTACCCTAAACCTATTGCTAAACCTCACACTGAACCCTGAACCTAACACGAACCCTAATCCTAACCCTAACCGTAACCCTAACCATAACACTGGACACTGAACCCTGAAGCCTAACCTAACCCTAATCCTAACCCAAACTAACACTAACCCTAACAGTAACCCTGAACACTGAACACTGAACCACACCTAACCCTAACCTAACCCTAACCCTAACCCTAACCCCATCCCTAATACTAACCCTTATGCTAACCCTAAGCGAACCCTAACCGTACCACAAAACCTAACCCTATCCCCAAACCTAACCCTAAACTTTTCACTAACACTAACCATAACACAAACACTAACCATAACCCTAATGCTAACCCTAACCTTAACCCTGAATCCTCCAATCTGAACCTCACCCTAATCCTAACCCTAACCCTAACCCTAACCTTAACCCTGAATCCTCCAATCTGAACCTCACCCTAACCCTAACACTAAACCTAACCCTGTCCCTATACCTAACCCTAAACCTATCGCTCAACCTAACCCTAACACTAACACTAACCATAACCCTAATGCTAACCCTAAACCAAATCATAACACTAAAGGTAACGCTCACCCTAACTCTAATTATTATCCTAACTCTAAACCTAACACTAAACCTAACCCTAACAAAAGCTAACCCTAAATCTAAACCTAACCCTGACCCTAACCCTAGCCCTAACCCTAAACCTAACCCTAACCATAACCCTAACCATAACACTAAAACTAAACCTACATGTAACCATAACCCTAACTGTAACCCTAAACCTAACCGTAACTTTAACACTAAACCTAACCTCATCCCTAAACCTAACCCTAACACTAACCCTAAACCTAAACCCAAGCCTAACACTAATGCTAACCCTAACCCTAACCCTAACCCTAAAGTTAACACTAACCATAAACCTAACCCTAACCCTAACCCTAAACCTAACCCTAAACCTAGCCCAAACCCTAACCCTAACAGTAACCCTAACACTAAACCTAACCCTAACCCTAACACTAACCCTAACCCTAACGCTAAACCTAAACCTAACCCTAACCCTGACAATAACCCTAACCTTAACCCTGAAACCTGAAACCTGAACCTCACCCTAACACTAACCCTAAACCTATCCTGACCCTAACCCTAACCATCACCCTAACCCTAACACTAACTCTAACCTAACGCTAACCCTAACCCTAAACCTAAAACTAACCCTAACCTTAATGCTAACCCTAACAATAACCATAACCCTAATCCTAACCTAACGTTAACCCTTACCTAAACCTAACCCTAATCATAACCCTAACCCTAACCATAACACTAAACATAACCTGAATCCTAAACCTACCCTAACCCTCACCTAACCCTAACACTAACACTAACCATAACACTAATGCTAACTTCAACTTCAAACCCTAACACTAAAGCTTACACTACCCCTAACCCTAAGGCTAATGATTATCCTAACCCTAACCCTAACACTAACTCTTATATTTTTGGTTGTGAGCCTAGCCTTTAACGGCTGAGCCATCTCTCCAGCCCTAACCCTAACTCTAACCTAACCCTAACCCAAAGGTTAACACTAACCCTTAACCCTGAAACTTGAAACCTGAACCACACCTAACCCTAAATCAGACCCTATCTCTAACCTTAACCCTAATCCTAACCATCACCTAACCCTAACCCTAACTCTAACCATAACCCTAACCTAACCTAACCCTAACCCTAAACCTAACCCTAACCTAACCCAACCTGACCTAACCCTAAACCTAAACCTAACCCAAACCCTAACCCTAACCTAAATCTAACCCTAACCCCTAACCCTAACCCTACCCTAACCTAAACTAACCCTACACCTAACCCTAAACCTAACCCTAACCCTAACCCTAACACTAACGCTAAACCTAACCCAAACACTGCCTAACCTAACCCTAAACCTAACCCTAATCCTATCCCTAACTTGGTAACCCTTACCTAACCTAAGCGAGCCTAACACGTAACACTAAACCTAACCCTATCCTAAATCTAACCCTAAACTTTTCACTAATCCTAACCATAACACTAACACTAAACATAACCTAAAGCTAACCCTAATCCTAACTCTAACACTAACTCTAACCTAAACCCTAACCTAACACTAACCGAACCCTGGCACTAACCTAACTCTTAACCCAAACCTAACCCTAATCCTAACCCTAACCCCAACCCTAACCCTAAACCTAACCCTAAACCTAACCCTAACACGTAACCATAAACCTAACCCAAACCCTGACACTAACCCTAACCTAAAACAAACCATAACGTTAACCCTTACCTAACCTAACCTAACCCTAACACTAATACTAACCATAACCTAATACTAACCCTAACCCAAATCATAACACTAAAGATTAAAGCTCACCCCAACCCTAGCACTAAATATTATCCTAACCCTAAACCTAACACTAACCATAAACCTAACAGCTAAACCTAACCCTAACCCTAAACCTAACCCTGACCCTAACCTTAACCTAACCCTAAACTTAACCCTAACCTAACCATAACCATAACACTAAAACTAAACCTACACCTAACCATAACCCATACTGTAACCCTAACCCTAACAGTAACTGTAAACTTAACTTAACCCTAATCCTAAACCCAACCCTAACACTAATGCTAACCTAAACCTAACCATAACTCTAACCTAACCCTACCCTAAGGTTAACACTAACCCTTAACCCTGAAACCTGAAACTTGAACCTCACCCTAACCTAACTTGAACCTATCCCTAACCTTAACCTAACCTAACCATTACCCTAACCCTAAACCTAACTCTAACCATAACCCTAACCCAAACCCTAACCCTAACACTAACCAAACCCTGGCACTAAACCTAAACCTAACCTAAACCCTAACCCTAACCCTAAATCTAACCTAACCCTAACCCCTAACCCTAACCTAAAATAACCCTAAACCTAAACCTAACCCTAACCTAACCCTAACCCTAACTACTAACCCTAAACCTAACCCAAACCCTGACCTAATCCTAACCCTAAACCTAACCTAACCCTATCACTAGCAGTAACCCTTACCCTAACCCTAAGCCAAACCCTAACAGTAACACTAAACCTAACCCTATCCCTAAACCTCACCTAAAATTTCACTAACCCTAACCATAACACCTAACACTAACCATAACCCTAATGCTAACCCTAATCCTAACCTAACACTGAGTCCTAACCCTAACCCTAACGCCTAACCCTAAACCTAACCCTAACCCTAAAACTAACTCAAACCTGACACTACCCATAACCCTAACCCAAACCCAAACCCTAACCCTAACCATAACCCCTAACCCTAACCCTAATCTTAAACCTAAACCTAACTCTAAACCTAACCCTAACCCTAAACCTAAATCTAACCCAAACCCTGACCCTAACCCTAACCCTAAAACTAACCATAATGCTAACCCTTACCCTAATCCTAACCCTAACACTAACCCTAACCCTAACCCTAACCCTAAACTTAACCCTGTAACCTCCAATCTGAACTTCACCTAACCCTAACTCTAACCCTATCCTAACCCTAACCCTAATCATAACCTTAACATTAACCTAACCCTATCCCTAAACCTAACCCTAAACCTATGACTCAAACCTAACCCTAACACTAATTATTATCCTAACCCTAAACCTAACACTAACTCCTAACCCTAACGCTAAACCTAACCCTAACCCTAAACCTAACCCTGATTCTAACCCTAACCTAATCCTAACCCTAAACCTAACCCTAACCCTAACCATAACCATAACACTAAAACTAAACCTACACCTAACCCTAACCCTAACCCTAACCCTAACTGTAAACCTAACCCTTATCCTAAACCTAAACCCAACCCTAACACTAATGCTAACCCTAACCCTAACCATAACCCTAACCCTAACTCTAACCCTAAGGTTAATACTAACCCTAAACCTAACCCTAACTCTAACCATAACTATAACATTAAACCTAACCAAATCCCTAAACCTAACCCTAAACTTAACATAACCCTAACCCTAAACCTAACCATAAGCCTAACACTAGCCCAAACCCTAAACCTAAGCTAAATCCTAACACTAAACCTAACTCTAACCCTGACCCTAACCCTAACCTTAACCCTGAAACCTGAAACCTGAACCTCACCTAACCCTAAACCGAACCCTGTCCCTAAACTTAACTCTAACCCTAACCATCACCCTAACCTTCTTCTAACACTACGCTAAACCTAACCCTATAACTAACTCAACCCTGACCCTAACCTAAACCTAACCTCTATCAAACCTTAACCCTAACCCTAACCCTAAATCTAACACTAACCCTAACCCCTAACGCTAACTTCAACCCTAAACTTACCCTAAACCTAACACTAAACTTAACCTAACCCTAACACTAACACTAACCCTAAACCTAACCTAAACCCTGACCCTAACCTAACCCTAAGCCTAACCTAAAGCTAACCTTACCTAACCATAACCCTAACACTAACCTTCTAACTCTATCTCTAACCTAACCTTAACCTGAATCCTCCAATCTGAACCTCACCCTAATCCTAACCTAACCCTAACCTAACCTTAACCCTGAATCCTCCAATCTGAACCTCACCTAACCCTGACACTAAACCTAACCCTGTCCCTATACCTAACCCTAAACCTATCGCTCAACCTAACACTAACACTAACACTAACCATAACCCTAATGCTAACCCTAAACCAAATCATAACACTAAAGATAACGCTCACCCTAACTATAACTCTAATTATTATCCTAACCCTAAACCTAACACTAACCCTAACCCTAAGAGCAAAACCTAACCCTGAACCTAAACCTAAGCCTGAACTTAACCCTAACCCTAACCCTAAACCTAAACCTAACCATTACACTAAAACTAAACCTACACCTAACCCTAACCCTGACTGTAACCCTAACCCTAACTGTAACTTTAATTCTAAACCTAACCCATCCCTAAAACTAACCCTAACACTAACCCTAAACCTAAACCCAAACCTAACACTAATGCTAACCCTAACACTAACCCTAACCTTAACCCTAACGTTAACACTAACCCTAAACCTAACTAACTCTAACCTAACCATAACACTAAACCTAACCGAATCCCTAAACCTAACATTAAACCTAACCCTAACCCTAAACCTAACCCTAACCCTAGCCCAAACCCTAACCCTAACCTAACCCTAACACTAACCCTGACCCTAACCCTAACTCTAACCTTAACCTGAATCCTGAAACCTGAACCTCACTCTAAACCTAACCTGAAACCTATCCCTGACCCTAACCCTAACCATCACCCTAACCTTAACCCTAACCCTAACTCTAACCCAACCCTAACCCTAACCCTAAACCTAAAACTAACACTAACCTTAATGCTAACCCTAACCCTAATCATAACCCTAACCCTAACCCTAACGTTAACCTTACCCTAAACCTAACCCTAATACTAACCCTAACCATAACCGTAACACTAAACATAACTTGAATCCCTAAACCTAACCCTAAACCACACCCTAACCCTAACACTAACATTAACACTAACCATAACACTAATGCTAACTCCAACCCAAACCTAACACTAAAGCTTACACTACCCTAACCCTAAGGTTAATGATTATCCTAACCCTAACCCTAACCCTAATCTAACCCTAACCCTAACCTAACCCTTCCCTAACCCTAACCCTAATCCTTACCCTAAACCTAACGCTAACCCTAACCCTAACCTAACCCTAACCATAGCCCTAGACCTAACACTAACCCTAAGCCTAACCTATACACTACCCTAACCGTATCACAAAACCTACCCTATCCCTAAACCTAACCCTAACCATATGGCTAACGTGAACTCAACACTAACACTAACCATAGCCATAATGCTAACCCTAAGCTAAACACTCACACTAAAGCTAACCCTAACCCTAACAGTAACCCCAACCTTAACCCTGAAACCTGAAACCTGAACCTCACCTTAACCCTAAAGCGTAACTCTAACCCTAAGCCTAACCCTATACCTAACACTAACCCTTTCCCTAACCCTAAGACCGAACCCTAACCATAACACTAAACCTAACCCTTTCCCTAAACCTAACCCTAAATTTTTCAGCTAACCCTAATCATAACACTAACACTACTCATATCCCTAATGCTCACACTAATCCGAACCCTAACCCTAAACCTAACCCTAAACCTAACCCTAACCCTAACCCTAAACCTAACACAAACCCTAACCTTAATCCTGAATCCTGAAATCTGAACCTCACGCTAACCCTAACCCAAAACCTAAACCTATCCCTAACCCTAACCTTAATCCTAAAAGTAACCCTATACATAACAATAACCATAACAATAACCCTATCTGTAACCCTAACACTAACCCTAACCCTAGCACTAACCCTATCCCTAACTCTGACCCTAACCCTAACCCTAAACCTAACCCTGACCTTAACCCTAACCCTAACCCTAACCTTAACCCTGTACACTGAAACCTGAACCTTAATACTAACCCTAACCCTACCCCGAACCCGAACCGTAACCCTGACCCTAACCCTATCCTTAACACTAAACCTAACCAAATCCCTAAACCTAACCCTAAACCTAACCCTAACCGTCACCCTAACCCTAACACTAACAATAACACTAACCATAACACTAATGCTATCCCCACCCAAACCCTAACACTAAAGCTTACACTAACCCTAACCCTAACGCTAATGATTATCCTAATCCTAACCCTAACGCTAACCCTAACTCTAACCCTAACCCTAACCCTAACCCTCACCCTAACCATAACCCTAACCCTAACCCGAACCATAGCCCTAGACCTAACCATAACCCTAACCCAAACCCTAAAACTAACCCTAACCGTAAGATCTAACCTACCCTATCCCTAAAACTAACCCTAACCATATGGCTAACCTGAACACTAACACTAACACTAACCATAACCCTAATGCTAACCCTAACCTAAACCCTCAAACTAAAGCTAACCCTAACCCTAACCCTAAAGCTAACCCTAACCTCTAACCGTATCTCCTAACCATAACCCAAACCCTAACCCTAACACTAAACCTAACCCTAACCCTAACCCTAACGCTAACCTTAAACCTAACCCGAACCCAGACCCTAACCCTAACCATAACCATAACCCTGAAACCTGAAATCTGAACCTCACTCTAACCCTAAACCTAACCCGAACCCTGAACCTAACCCTAACCCTAACTCTAACACTAACCCTAACCCTAACACTAACCCTTAACCTAAATCTAACCCTAACCCTAATGATAACCTTAACCCTAACCATAATCCTAACCCTAACCCTAACCCTAACGTTAAGCCTTACCCTAAACCTAACCCTAAGGCTAACCCTAATCGAAACACTAAACATAACCTAATCCCTAAACCTAACCCTAAACCTAACCCTAACCCTCACCCTAACCCTAACCCTAACACTAACACTAACCATAACACTAATGTTAACCCCAACCCAAACCCTAACACTAAAGCTTACCCTAAACCTAACTCTAACAATAACCATAACCATAAACATAACAATAAATCTCTACCTAACCCTAACCCTAACCCTAACCTAACCATAATCCTAAACCTAACCCTAATCCTAACAGTAAACCTAACACTAACCCTAACCCTAACCCTAACCCTACCCTAACCACAACCCTAACCCTAACCCTAAACCTAACTCTAATCCTAACCCTAACCCTAACAATATCCCTAGATATAACCCTAACCCTAACTCTAACCCTAACCTTAACCCTGTACCCTGAACCCTGAACCCTAATACTAACCCTAACCCTAACCCGAACCCGAACCGTAACCCTGACCCTAACCCTATCCTTAACACTAAACCTAACCGAATCCCTAAACCTAACCCTAAACCTAACCTTAACTGTCACCCTAAACCTAACACTAACAATAACACTAACCATAACACTAATGCTATACCCAACCCAAACCCTAACACTAAAGCTTACACTAACCCTAACCCTAACGCTAATGATTATCCTAACCCTAACCCTAACCCTAACCCTAACTCTAACCCTAACCCTAACCCTAACCCTAACCCTAACCTAACCCTAACCCTAACCCTAACCTAACCCTAACACTAAACCTAACCCTAATCGTAACCCTAAACCTAACACTAACCCTAACCCTAACCCTAACCCTATCCTAACCCCAACCCTAACCCTAACCCTAACCCTAACCCTAATCCTA
Organism: Mesocricetus auratus; assembly: GCF_017639785.1. Taxonomy (NCBI): domain Eukaryota; kingdom Metazoa; phylum Chordata; class Mammalia; order Rodentia; family Cricetidae; genus Mesocricetus; species Mesocricetus auratus. The sequence goes on from NW_024429997.1 coordinate 156,878, forward strand.
ACCCTAACCCTAACCATATCCCTAGATCTAACCCTAACCCTAACCCTAACCCTAACCTTAACCGTAACACCAAACCTCCCCTATCCCTAAACCTAACCCTAACCATATGGCTAACCTGAACCGAACACTAACACTAACCATAACTCTAATGCTAAGGCTAAACCCTCACACTAAAGCTAACCCTAACCCTAACCCTAACCCTAACCCTATCCCTAACCCTAACCCTAATCCTAACCGTAACACTAAACCTAACCCTGTCCCTAAACCTAACCCTAAACCTATTGCTCAACCAAACACTAACACTAACACTAACCCTAATGCTAACCCTAAACCAAATCATAACACTAAAGGTAACGCTCACCCTAACTCTAAGGCTAATTATTATCCTAACCCTAAACCAAACACTAACCCTAACCCTAACGCAAAACCTAACCCTAAACCTAAACCTAACCCTGACCCTAACCCTAACCCTAACCCTAACCCTAAAACTAACCCTAACCCTAACCATTACACTAAAACTAAACCTACACCTAACCCTAACCCTAACTGTAACTTTAACACTAAACCTAACCCATCCCTAAACCTAACCACATACTAACCCTAAACCTAAACCCAACCCTAACACTAATGCTAACCCTAACCCTAACCCAAACCCTAACCCTAACGTTAACACTAACCCTAAACCTAACCCGAAGCCTAACCCTAACCATAACACTAAACCTAACCGAATCCCTAAACCTAACCCTAAAACTAACCCTAACCCTAACCCTGAAACCTGAAACCTGAACCTCACCCTAACCCTAACCCGAAACCTATCCCTGACCCTAACCCTAACCATCACCCTAACCCTAACCCTAACTCTAAACCAACCCTAACCCTAAACCTAAAACTAACCCTAACCTTAATGCTAACCCTAACCCTAACCATAACCCTAAACCTAACCCTAACCCTAACGTGAATCCTTACCCTAAACCTAACCCTAATACTAACCCTAACCATAACCGTAACACTAAACATAATCGAATCCCTAAACCTAACCCTAAACCTCACCCTAACCCTAACACTAACACTAACACTAACCATAACACTAATGCTAACCCCAACCCAAACCTAACACTAAAGCTTACACTAACCCTAAACCTAAGGTTAATGATTATCCTAACCCTAACCCTAACCCTAACTTTAACCCTAACCCTAACCCTTCCCTAACCCTAACCCTAATCCTTACCCTAAACCTAACGCTAACCCTAACCCTAACCCTAACACTAACCCTAACCCTAACCCTAACCATAGCCCTAGACCTAACACTAACCCTAAGCCTAACCCTAACACTACCCTAACCGTATCACCAAACCTACCCTATCCCTAAACCTAACCCTAACCATATGGCTAACCCGAACCCTAACACTAACACGAACCATAACCATAATGCTAACCCTAAGCTAAACACTCACACTAAAGCTAACCCTAACCCTAACCATAACCATAACCCTAACCATAACAATAAATCTATCCCTAACTCTAACCCTAATCCTAACACTAACCCTAAACATAACAATAACCATAACAATAAACCTGTCCGTAAGGCTAACACTAACCCTAACCCTAAACCTAAGACGAACCCTAACGCAAACCCTAACCCTAACCCTAACCCTAAACCTAACCCTCGCCCTTACCCTAACCCTAACCCTAACCCTAACTATAGCCCTAGACCTAACCATAACCCTAACCCAAACTCTAACACTAACCCTAACCGTAAGACCAAACCTACCCTATCCCTAAACCTAACCCTAACCATATGGCTAATCCGAACCCTAACACTAACACTAACCATAACCCTAATGCTAACCCTAACCTAAACCCTCACATTAAGCTAACCCTAACCCTAACCCTAAACCTAACCATAACCATAACCATAACAATAAATCTATCCCTAACACTAACCCTAATCCTAATACTAACCTTAAACATAACAATAACCATAACAATAAAGCTATCCGTAAGGCTAACACTAACCCTAACACTAAGACGAACCCTAACGCAAAACCTAACTGTAATCCTAACCCTAACCCTAACCCTAACCCTAACGGTAATGATTATCCTAACCTTAACGCTAACACTAAATCTAACCCTAACGCTAACCCTAAACATAACCCTAAACATAACCCTGACCATAACCCTAACCCTAACCCTAACCCTGAATCCTGAACCCTGAAACCTAGCCCTAACCCTAACCCGAACCGTAACCCTAACCCAAACCCTATCCTTAACACTACACGTAACACTATCCATAAACCTAACCCATACCTACCGCTAACCCTAATCCTAACACAAGCACTATCCATAACCATAATGCTAACCCTAGCCCAATCCCTAACAGTAAAGCTAAACCTAACCCTCACCTAAAGCTAATGATTATCCTAACCCTAACCCTAACACTAACCCTTACCGTAAGGCTAACCCTAACCCTAACCCTACACCTGACCCCCACCCTAACACTAACACTAACCATAACTCTAACCCTAACCGTAACAAAAAACCTAAACGTAACCCTAACCCTAACCCCAACGCTAACCCTAACACTAACCCAATAACTAACCTTGAAACCTAACCCTAACCCTAACCATGAACCCCGAAAGCTAAACACTTAACCCTAACCCTAACCCTTCCCCTAACCATAACCTAACTTTAACCCTATCCCTAACCCTAACCCTAAACCTAACCCTAAAACTAACCCTAAACCTAACCCTACCGCTAACCCTAACCCTAACCCTAACCCTACCCTACCCCTAACCCTAACCATCACCATAACCATAACCATAACAATAAATCTATCCCTAACCCTAACCCTAATCCTAACACTAACCCTAAACATAACAATAACCATAAAAATAAACCTATCCGTAAGGCTAACACTAACCCTAACCATAACCCTAAGACGAACCCTAACCCTAACCCTAACCCTAACCCCGCTAATGATTATCCTAACCCTAACCCTAACCCTAACCCTACCCTACCCCTAACCCTAACCATCACCATAACCATAACCATAACAATAAATCTATCCCTAACCCTAACCCTAATCCTAACACTAACCCTAAACATAACAATAACCATAAAAATAAACCTATCCGTAAGGCTAACACTAACCCTAACCATAACCCTAAGACGAACCCTAACCCTAACCCTAACCCTAACCCCGCTAATGATTATCCTAACCCTAACCCTAACCCTAACCCTAACTCTAACCCTAACCCTAAACTTAACCCTGAAAACTGAAATCTGAACCTCACCCTAACCTTAACCCTAAACCTAACTCTATCCCTAACCTTAACCTAACCCTAAACCCAACCCTAACCCTAACCCTAACTCTAACCCCTAACCCTAAAACTAACCCTAACCCTAACCCTAAGCCTAAACCTAACCCTAACCCTATCCCTAACTCTAACCCTAACCCTAACCATAGCCATAGACCTAACCATAACCCTAACCCGAACCCTAACACTATCCCTAACCTTAAGACCAAACGTACCCTATCTCTAAACCTAACCCTAACCATATGGCTAACCCGAACCCTAACACTAACACTAACCATAACCCTAATGCTATCCCAACCTAAAACCTCACACTAAAGCTAACCCTAACCCTAACCCTAACCCTACCATAACCATAACAATAAATCTATCCCTAACCCTAACCCTAATCCTAACACTAACCCTAAACATAACAATAACCATAACAATAAACCTATCCGTAAGGCTAACACTAACCCTAACCCTAACCCTAAGATAAACCCTAACCCAAACTCTAACCGTAACCCTAACCCTAACCCTACCCTAACGGTAATGATTATCCTAACCTTAATGCTAACACTAAATATAACCCTAACGCTAACCCTGAACATAACCCTAAACCTAACCCTGACCATAACCCTAACCCTAACCCTAACCCTAAACCTGTATCCTGAACCAAGAACCTAACCCTAACCCTAACACGAACCCTAACCCTAACCCAAACACTATCCTTAACATTACACATAACACTATCCATAAACCTAACCCATACCTACCGCTAACCCTAACCCTAACACAAGCACTATCCATAAACATAATGCTAACCCTAACCCAATCCCTAACAGTAAAGCTAAACCTAACCCTAACCTAAAGCTAATGATTATCCTAACCCTAACCCTAACACTAACCCTTACCCTATGGCTAACCCTAACCCTAACCCTACACCTGACCCCGAACCTAACACTAACCCTAACCATAACCCTAACCCTAACCGTAACAAAAAACCTAAACCTAACCCTAACCCTAACCCCAAACCTAACCATAACACTAACCCCATAACTAACCTTGAACCCTAACCCTAAACCAAACCATAACCCTAACCCTAACCCTAACCCCTAACCCCTAACCCTATCCTTAACCCTAACCCTAACCCTATTCCTAACCCTAACCCTAATCCTAACCCTAACGCTAAACATATCCCTAGATCTAACCCTAAACCTAACCCTAACCCTAACCTTAACCGTAACACCAAACCTCCCCTATCCCTAAACCTAACCCTAACCATATGGCTAACCTGAACTGAACACTAACACTAACCATAACTCTAATGCTAAGGCTAACCTACACCCTCACACTAAAGCTAACACTAACCCTAACCCTAACCCTAACCCTATCCCTAACCCTAACCCTAATCCTAACCGTAACACTAAACCTAACCCTGTCCCTAAACCTAACCCTAAACATATCGCTCAACCTAACCCTAACACTAACACTAACCAGAACCCTAATGCTAACCCTAAACCAAATCATAACACTAAAGGTAACTCTCACCCTAACTCTAACGCTAATTATTATCCTAACCCTAAACCGAACACTAACCCTAACCCTAAGGCAAAACCTAACCCTAAACCTAAACCTAAGCCTGACCTTAACCCTAACCCTAACCCTAAAACTAAACCTAAACCTAAACCTAACCATTACACTAAAACTGAAACTACACCTAACCCTAACCCTAACTGTAACCCTAACCCTAACCGTAACTTTAACACTAAACCTAACCCATCCCCAAACCTAACCCTAACACTAACCCTAAACCTAAACCCAACCCTAACACTAATGCTAACCCTAACCCTAACCCTAACCCTAACGTTAACACTAACCATAAACCTAACCCTAACCATAACACTAAACCTAACCGATTCCCTAAACCTAACATTAAACCTAACCCTAAACCTAAACCTAACCCTAACCCTAGCCCAAAACCTAACCCTAACCCTAACCCTAACACTAAACCTAACCCTAACCCTAACGCTAAACCTAAACCTAACCCTAACCCTTACCCTAACCCTAACCCTAACCTTAACCCTGAAACCTGAACCTGAACCTCACCCTAACACTAACCTGAAACCTAACCCTGACCCTAACCCTAACCATCACCCTAACCCTAACCCTAACTCTAACCCAACCCTAACCCTAACCATAAACCTAAAACTAACCCTAACCTTAATGCTAACCCTAACCCTAAACATAACCCTAACCCTAACCCTAACCCTAACGTTAACCCTTACCCTAAACCTAACCCTAATACTAACCCTAACCATAACGGTAACACTAAACATAACCTGAATCCCTAAACCTAACCGTAGAACCTCACCCTAACGCTAACACTAACACTAACACTAACCATAACACTAATGCTAACCCCAACCCAAACCTAACACTAAAGCTTACACTAACCCTAACCCTAAGGTTAATGATTATCCTAACCCTAACCCTAACCCTAATCTAACCCTAACCCTAACCCTAACCCTTCCCTAACCCTAACCCTAATCCTTACCCTAAACCTAACCCTAACCCTAAACCTAACCCTAACCCTAACCATAGCCCTAGACCTAACACTAACCCTAAGCCTAACCCTAACACTACCCTAACACGTATCACCAAACCTACCCTATCCCTTAACCTAACCCTAACCATATGGCTAACCTGAACTCAACAATAACACTAACCATAAACATAATGCTAACCCTAAGCTAAACACTCACACTAAAGCTAACCCTAACACTAACCCTAAACCTAACCCTAACCCTAACCATAACCATAACCTTAACCATAACAATAAATCTATCACTAAACCTAACCCTAACCCTAACCTAACCCTAACCCTAACCCTAAGAGTAACCCTAACCTTAACCCTGAAACCTGAAACCTGAACCTGACCCTAACCCTAAGCGTAACTCTAACCCTAAACCTAATCCTATACCTAACACTAACCCTTACCCTAACCCTAAGACGAACCCTAACTGTAACACTAAACCTAACCCTTTCCCTAAACCTAATCCTAAATTTTTCGCTAAACCTAATCATAACACTGACACTAACCATATCCCTAATGCTCACATTAATCCTAACCCTAACGCTAAAACTAACCCCTAAACCTAACCCTAACCCTAACCCTAAACCTAACACAAACCCTAAACTTAATCCTGAATCCTGAAATCTGAACCTCACGCTAACCCTAACCCTAACCCTAACCTTAACCCTGTACCCTGAAACCTGATCCCTAATACTAAGCCATCACCCTAAACCTAACACTAACAATAACAGTAACCATAACACTAATGCTATCCCCAACCCAAACCTAACACTAAAGCTTACACTAACTCTAACCCTAAAGCTAATGATTATCCTAACCCTAACCCTAACCCTAACTCTAACCCTAACTCTAACCCTAACCCTCACCCTAACCATAACCCTAACCCTAACCATAGCCCTAGACCTAACCATAACCCTAAGCCAAACCCTAAAACTAACCATAACCGTAAGATCGAACCTACCCTATCCCTAAAACTAACCCTAACCATATGGCTAACCTGAACACTAACACTAACACTAACCATAACCCTAATGCTAACCCTAACCTAAACCCTCAAACTAAAGCTAACCCTAACCCTAACCCTAAAGCTAACCCTAACCCTAACCCTAACCATAACCCAAACCCTAACCCTAACACTAAACCTAACCCTTACACTAACCCTAACGCTAACCCTAAACCTAACCTGAACCCAGACCCTAACCCTAACCATAACCATAACCCTGAAACCTGAAATCTGAACCTCACTCTAACCCTAAACCTAACCCGAACCCTGAACCTAACCCTAACCCTAACTCTAACCCTAACCCTAACCCTAACCCTTAACCTAAATCTAACCCTAACCCTAATGATAACCTTAACCCTAACCATAATCCTAACCCTAACCCTAACCCTAACGTTAAGCCTTACCCTAAACCTAACCCTAAGGCTAACCCTAATCGCAACACTAAACATAACCTAATCCCTAAACCTAACCCTAAATCTAACCCTAACCCTCACCCTAACCCTATCACTAACACTAACACTAAGCATAACACTAATGCTAACCCCAACCCAAACCCTAACACTAAAGGTTACCCTAACCCTAACTCTAACCATAACCATAACCATAACCATAAACATAACAATAAATCTATACCTAACCCTAACCCTAACCTTATCATAACCCTAAACCTAACCCTAATCCTAACCCTAAACCTAACACTAACCCTAACCCTAACCCTAACCCTACCCTAACCACAACCCTAACACTAACCCTAAACCTAACTCTAATCCTAACCCTAACCATATCCCTAGATATAACACTAACCCTAACCCTAACCCTAACCTTAACCCTGTACCCTGAACCCTGAACCCTAAAACTAACCCTTACCCTAACCCTGACCCTATCCTTAACACTAAACCTAACCGAATCCCTAAACCTAACCCTAAACCTAACCTTAACCGTCAACCTAAACCTAACAATAAAAATAACACTAACCATAACACTAATGCTATCCCCAACCCAATCCCTAACACTAAAGCTTACACTAACCCTAACCCTAAAGCTAATGATTATCCTAACCCTAACCCTAACCCTAACCCTAACCCTTACTCTAACCCTAACCCTAACCCTAACTCTCACCCTAACCATAACCCTAACCCTAACCATAACCATAGCCCTTGACCTAACCATAACCCTAAGCCAAACCCTAAAACTAACCCTAACCATATGGCTAACCTGAACACTAACACTAACACTAGCCATAACCCTAATGCTAACCCTAACCTAAACCCTCAAACTAAAGCTAACCCTAACCCTAACCCTAAAGCTAAACCTAACCCTAACCCTAACCCTAACCATAACCAAAACCCTAACCCTAACCCTAACCCTAACACTAAACCTAACCCTAACCCTAACCCTAACCCTAACGCTAACACTAAACCTAACCCTGAACCCTAACGCTAACCCTAACCATAACCATAACCCTAAGCCTAAACCTAACCCTAACCCTATCCCTAACTCTAACCCTAACCCTAACCATAGCCATAGACCTAACCATAACCCTAACCCGAACCCTAACACTATCCCTAACCTTAAGACCAAACGCTACCCTATCTCTAAACCTAACCCTAACCATATGGCTAATCCTGAACCCTAACACTAACACTAACCATAACCCTAATGCTATCCCAACCTAAAACCTCACACTAAAGCTAACCCTAACCCTAACCCTAACCCTAACCCTAACCATAACCATAAATCTATCCCTAACCCTAACCCTAATCCTAACACTAACCCTAACCATAACACTAACCATAACAATAAACCTATCCATAAGCCTAACACTAACCCTAACCCTAACCCTAACACTAAACCTAACCCTAACCCTAACCCTAATCCCTATCGCTAACCATAACCCTAACACTAACCCTAACCCTAAACTCTAAACCTAACCCTAACCCTAACCCTAACCATAATCATAACCCTAACCTTAACCCTAACCCTAAGCCTAACTCTAACCCTGACACCTGAACCCTGAACCTAACCCTAAACTAACCTAACTCCTAACCCTAACCCTAACCCTAAACCTAACCCTAACCCTAACCATAACCCTAACCCTAAACCTAACCCTAACCCTAACTAACCTAAGCCTAAACCCTAACCCTAAACCTAACCCTAACCCTAACCCTAAACCCTAACCCTAAACCTAACCCTAACCCTAACCCTAACACTAACCCTAACCCTAACCCTAATCCTAACCCTAAACCTAAACCTAACCCTAACGCTAACACTAACACTAACCATAACCCTAATGCTAAACCTAACCCTAAACCATAACACTAAACCTAAACCTAACCCTAATGCTAATTACTATCCTAACCCAAACCCTAAACCTAACCCTAACACTAACCCTAAACTCTAACCATAACCCTAACGCTAACCCTAAACCTAACACTAACCCTAAACCTGAACCCTCACCCTGACCCTAACCCTAACCCTAATCCCATTACTAACCCTAACCCTAACCGTAACACTAAACCTAACCCTAAACCTAAACCTAACCCTAACCTAAACCCTAACACTAACACTAACCATAACCCTAATGCTAACCCTAGCCCAAAACCTAACACTAAAGCTAACCCTAACACTAACCCTAACTCTAATGATTATCCTAATCCTAACCCTAACACTAACACTAACCTTAACGTTAACACTAACCCTAAAACTAAACTTAAACCTAACCCCGACCATAACCCTAAACCAAAACCTAACCCTAATACTAACCCTAAACTTAACCCCAACCCTGACACTAAACATAACGCTAGCCCTAACCCTAAAACTAACCCTAAACCTAACACTAACCCTAACGCTAAACGTAACCCTAATCCTACGCCTAACACTAACCCTAACCCTAACGTTAAACCTAACCCTAACCCTAAAACTAACACTAACCCTAACCCTAACCATAACACTAAACCTAACCCTATCCCTAAACCTACCCCTAAACCTAAACCTCCCCCTAACCCTAACCCTAACCCTAGCACTAATACTAACACTAACCATAACCTAATGCTAACCCTAACCCAAACCCTAACACTAAAGCTAACCTTAACTCTAACCCTATCGCTAATGATTATCCTAACCCTAACCCTAACCCTAACCTTAACCCTAAACTAACCCTAACCCTAACACTAACTCTAAAACTGACCCTAACCCTAACCCTAACCCTAACCTAACCCTAACACTAACCCTAACCCTAAACCTAACCGCAACCCTAAACCTAACCGTAACCCCAGCCCTTATCCTAACCCTAACCCTAACCCTAACACTAACCCTAACCCTAACCCTAACCCTAACCGTAACCATAACCCTAACCCTAATCCTAACCCTAACCCTAACCCTAACGTTAAACCTAACCCTAACCCTAACCCTAACCATAACACTAGACCTAACCCTATCCCTAACCTAACCCTAAACCTATCGCTAAACATAAGCCTAATCCTAACCCTAACCCTAACTCTCACCCTAAAGTTAACCCTAACCCTAACCCTAACCCTAAACCTAACCCAAACCCTGACCATGACCTTGTTCCTAACACTAACCCTAACCCTTACCCTAACTGTAACCCTAACACTAACCTTGCACCCTAACCCTAAACCTAACTCTAATCCTAACCATAAACCTTACCTAACTCTTAACTATGAACCCTGAACCCTAACCCTAACCCTAAACATAACCATAACCCTCTCCATATACCTAACCGTAACCATAACCCTAACACTAACCATATCACTAAACCTTACCCTATCCCTAAACCTAACCCTAAACCTATCGCAAACCCTAACCCTAACACTAACACTAACCAAAAACCTAATGCTAACCCTAACCCAAAACCTAACACTAAAGCTAACCCTAACACTAACCCTAACCCTAAACCTATCGCTAACCCTAACCCTAACACTAACACTAACCATTACCCTAATGCTAACCCTGACCCAAAACCTAACACTAAAGCTAACCCTAACACTTACCCTAACTCTAATGATTATCCTAACCCTAACCCTAACACTAACCCTAACGTTAACCCTAACACTAAAACTAAACCTAACCCTACAACTAACCCTAACCCTAAACCTAACGCTAACCCTAATCCTAACCCTAAACCTAACCCCAACCCTAACCCTAACCTAACGCTAGTCCTAACCCTAACCCAAACCTTAAACCTATCAATAACCTTACCCAATCGCTAAACCTAACCCTAACCCTAACCCTAACACTAACCCTAACCTGATAATAAGCCTAAGCCTAACCTTAACCCTAACATTAATTTTAAACCTAACCCTAACGCTAAACCTAAACCTGACCCTAACCATAACCCTAAACCTAACCCAAACCCTAACACTAACCCTAAACCTAAACCTAATCCTATGCCTAACCCTAACCCTAACCGTAACCCTAACCTTAAACCTAACACTAACCCTAACACTAATCCTAACCCTAACCCTAACGTTAACCCTAACGCTAAAACTAAACCTAACCCTGACCCTAAACCTAACCGTAAACCTAACCCTAACCCTAATCCTAACCCTAACCATAACCCTAACCTAACCCTATCCCTAAACCTAACCCTAAACCTATCGCTAACACTAACCATAACACTAACACTAACCATAACCATAATGCCAACCCTAACCCAAAACCTAACACTAAATCTAACCCTAACACTAACTCTAATGATTATCCTAACCCTAACCCTACACTAACCCTAAACCTAAGGTTAACCCTAACCCTAACCCTAAACCTAACCCTGACCCTAACCCTAACCCTAAACCTAACCCCAACCCTAACCCTAACCCTAACGCTAGCCCTAACAATAACCCTAAATCTAATCCTAACTCTAACCCTAACCCTAACACTAAAACCTGAACCCTGAACCCTAACCCTAACCCTAATCCTAACCCTAACGCTAACCCTATAACTAACCCTAAGCCTAACCCTAACCCTAATCCTAACCCTAACCCTAACACTAAATCTAACCCTATCCCTAAACCTAACCCTAACCCTAACCATAAGCCTAACTCTAACCCTAACCCTGAACCCTGATCCCTGAACCCCACTCTAACCCTAACCTTAAACCTAACCCTAACCCTAACCTTAACCCTAACACTAACCCTAACCCTAACCCTAACTGTAACACTAAACCGAACCCTATCCCTAACCCTAACCCTAAATCTTTCGCTAAAACTAACCCTAACACTAACCATAACCCTAATGCTCACCCTAATGCAAACACCAACATTAAGCTAACCCTGACCCTAACGCTAATGATTACCAAAACCCTAACCCTAACCTATCCCTAATGCTAACCCTAACACTAACCCGAAGCCTAAAATTAATCCCAAGCTAATGATTATCCTAAATTTAAACCTAACTCTAACCCTAACACTAACGCTAACCGTAACCCTAACACTAAATCTAACCCTGACCCTAACCCTAACCGTAACCCTAAAGTTGACCCTGACCAAACCCTAACCCTAATCCTGAACCCTGAACCCCACCCTAACCCTAACCCTAAACTTAACCCTAACCCTATCCCTAAACCTACCCCTAAACATTTCGCTAACCCTAACCCTAACGCTTACACTAACCATAACCCTAATGCTAACCCTAACCCAAACCCTAACACTAAAGCTAACCCTAACCCTAACGCTAATGGTTACCCTAACCCTAACCCTACCCCAACCCTAATGCTAACCCTAAGATTGACCCTAACCCTAAACCTAACCCTAACACTAACCCTAACGCTAGTCCTAACCCTAAACCTAACTTTAACCCTAACCCTAACCCTAATCCAAACCCTAACCCTAACACTAAACCTAACCCTAATTGTAACACTAAACCTAATATCCCTAAACCTAAACCTAACCCTAAACCTAACCCTAACCCTAACCCTTAACCTCACACTATCCCTAACACTAACACTAACCATAATCCTAATGCTAACTCTAACCCAAACCTTAACACTAAAGTTATCCCTAACCCTAACCCTAACCCTAATCATAACACTAACCCTAACCCTAACACTAACACTATCCATAACCGTAACCCTAAGCTAACCCTAACCCTAACCAAACACTAACCCTGAACCCTGAACACTGAACCCCAACCTAACCCTAACCCTTACCCTAACCTTAACCCTAACCCTAACCGTAAAACTAAACATAACCATTTCCCTAAACCTAACTAACACTGACCCTAACCCTGCCACTAACCCTAACCCTAATCCTAAACCTAACCCTAACCCTAACTCTTATCATAACCGTTACCCTAACCCTAACCCTAATCCTAATCCTAACCCTAACCCTAACCCTAACTGTAACACTAAACCTACCCTATCCCTAAACCTAACACTAAACCTGTCGATAACCCTAACCCTAAAATTAACAATAACCATAACCCTAATGCTAACCCTAAACCAAACCCTAATACTAAAGATTACCCTAACCCTAACCCTAACTCAAATAATTATCCTACCCCTAACCCTAACACTATTCCTAACCCTAACGCTAACCGTAAACATAAAGCTAAACCTAACCCTGACCCTAATCCTAACCCTAACCCTAACCCTAAACCTAAAGTTAAACTTAACCCTAACCCTAACCCCATTGCTAACCCTAACCCTAACCGTAACACTAAACCTAACCCTAAACCAAATCTAGCCCAAACCCTAACACTAACCCTAACCCCAAACCTGAACCTATCCGTGACCCAAACCCTAACCGAACCCTAACCATAAACCTAATCCTTACCATAAACCTTACCCACACTCTAAACCTAACTCTAACCCTAACCCTACCCTAAACCTAACCCTAACACTAACCCTAAAGCTAGCACTAACACTAACCCTAATCTGAACACTAACCCTAACCCTAACGTTAAACCTAACACTAACCCTAACACTAACACTAACCCTAAACCTAAACCTGATCCCTAACCTTAACTCTAACCCTATCCCTAAACCTAACCCTAACCCTATCCCTAACCCTAATCCTAACCCTAACCCTAACGTTAACCCTAATCCTAATCCTAACCCTAACAGTAACCCTGAACCCTAACCCTAACTCTAACCCTAACCCTAACCCTTACCCTAACCCAAACCTAACTGTAACACTACACCTAACCCTATCCCTAAACCTATTGCTAACCTTAACCCTAACACTAACACTAACCTTACCCTATTGCTAACCCTAACCCAAAACCTAACTCTGCAGCTAACCCTATCCCTTACACTTACTATAATGATTATCCTAACACTAACCCTAACACTAGTCCTAACCCTAACCCTAAATTTAAACCTAACCCTAACCCTAACCCTAACACTAAACCTAACCCTAACCCTAAAGTTAAACCTAACCCTAACCCTAAACCTAACCCTAACCCTAACCCTAAACCTAACCCTAACTCCTAACCCTAAACCTCCTCCTAACCCTAACCAAGCCCCTAACCCTAACCCTAACCCTAAAAATAACCCTAACCCTAACACTAACCCTAAACCTGAACGTGAACCTACCCAGACCCTAACCATTAATCTAACCTCACTCCTAACCCTAAACCCTGATCCTGAACCCTAACTCTAACCCTAATTCTAACCCTAACCCAAACACTAACACTAACCCTAATCCTAAACCTGAACTTATCCCTGACTCTAACCCTAACTGAACCCTAACCATAACCCTAATCCTTACCATAACCCTTACACTAAACCTAAACCTAACACTAACCCTAACCCTAACCCTAACCCTAACGCTAGCACTAAACCTAACCCTAATCCTAACTCTAACCCTAAACCTAACCCTAAACCTTATCCCTAAACCTAACCCAAACTCTAACCCTAACCCTAACCCTAAACCTAACACTAAACCCTGAATCCAGAACCCTAAACATAACCCTAATCCTACCCCTAACCCAGACCCTAATTGTAACCCTAACCGTAACACTAAACCTAACCCTATCCATAACACTAAAACTAATCCTAACCCTAACCGTAACACTAAACCTAACCCTATCCCTAAACTAATCCTAAACATTTCGCTAACCCTAACCCTAATGCTAACACTAACCCAAACTCTAACACTAAAGCTAACCCTAACCCTAAGGCTAATGATTACCCTAACCCTAACCCTACCCTAACCCTAATGCTAACCCTAAGACTAACCCTAACCGTAAACTTAAACCTAACCCTAACCTTAACGGTAACCCTAACCCTAACAGTAACACTAAACCTAACCCTATCCTTAAACCTAACCCTAAACCTAAAACTAACCCTAACCCTAACACTAACACTAACCCTAACACTAACACTAACATTAACACTAACACGAACCATAACCCTAATGCTAACCCTAACCCAAACCCTAACACTGAAGCTATCCCGAAACCTAACCTTAACGCTAATGATTATCCTATCCCTAACCCTAACCATAACCACAACCGTAAACTAACACTAACACTAACGCTAAACCTAACCCTAACCCTAACACTAACCCTAACCCTAACCCGAACCCTGAAACCTGAACCCCACCCTAACCCTAACCCTAACCTTAACACTAACACTAACACTATCCCTAACACTAACACTATCCATAACCCTAACCCTAACCCTAAACTAACCCTAACTCTAACCCTAACCCTAAACCTAACCCTAATACTACACCTAACCCTAAACCTAACCCTAACCCTAACCAAGCCCCTAACCCTAAGCCTAACGCTAACCCTAACCCTAACACTAAACCTAACCCTTACCCTAACCCTAACCCTAAATTAAACCTGACATTGATCCTAACCCAAAACCTAACCTTAACCCTAACACTAACCCTAACCCTAAACTAACCCTAACCCTAATCCTAACGCTAATGATTATCCTAACCTAACCCTAACAATAACCCTAAGCCTAACGCTAACCCTAACCCTAACCTTAAACCTAACCCTGACCATAACCCTATACCTAACTCTACCCCTAAACCTAACCCTAAACCTATGGCTAACCCTAACCCTAATACTAACACTAACCATAACCTTAATGCTAACCCTATCCCTAACTCTAACCCTAAAACTAACCCTAACCCTAAACCTAACCCTAAACCTACCGCTAACCCTAACCCTAATACTCACACTAACCATAACCTTTATGCTAACCTTACCCAAACCCTAGCACTAAAGGAAACCCTAACCCTAACCCTAACCCTAAACATGACCCTGACCCTGATCCTAACCATAAACCTAACGCTAACCCTAAACCGAACCCTAACCCTAACCTACCCTATCCCTAATCATAACCCTAACCATAAACCTAACCCTAACCGTAACCCTAACTTTAACCCTAACGCTGAACCCGGAACCCAACCCTAACGCTAACTCAAACCCTAACCGTAACACTAAACCTAACCATATCCCAAAACCTAACCCTAAACCTTTCGCTAAAATTAACCCTAACAATAACACTAACCATAACCCTAATGCTCAACCTAACCCAAACCCTAACATTAAGCTAACCCTAACCCTAACGCTAATGATTACCCTAACCCTAACCCTACCCTAACCCTAATGCTAAACCTAACACTAACCATAACCCTAAATCCAACCCTAACGCTAATGATTATCCTAAACCTAACTCTAACACTAAACCTAACCCTAATACTAAACCTAACCCTTACCCTAACCCTAACCCTAACCCTAACATAAACCTGACCCTAATCCTAACCCTAAACCTAACCTTAACACTAACATTAACCCTAACACTAACCTAACCCTAACCCTAACCCTAACCCTAACCCTAAACCTAACCCTAACCCTAACAGTAACCCTAACTCTAACCCTAACTGTAACACTAAACCTAACCCTATCCCTAAACCTAAACCTAAACCTAAACCAAACCATAACACTAACCATAACCCTAACCATAACACTAAACCTAAACATAAACCTATCTCTAACCCTAAACATACCACTAACACTAACCATAACCCTAATGCTAACTCTAACCCAAAACCTAACCCTAACCCTAACGCTAACCCTAACCCTAACCCTAACCTAACCCTAACACTAACCCTAACTCTAATGATTATCCTAACCCTAACCCTAACGTTACCCTAAACCTAAACCTAACCCTGACCCTAACCCTACACCTAACCTAATCCAAACCCTTAAACCTAACCTTAACCTAACACCAACCCTAACCCTGACCCTAAACCTAAGGATAGCCCTAACCCTAACCTAACCCTAGCCCTAACCCTAACCCTAACCCTAGCCCTAACCCTAAACCTAACACAACCCTAACCCTAAATCAATACCTAAACCTAACCCTAATCCTAACACTAACCCTAACCCTAATCCTAAGCCTAAAAATAACCCTAAACCTAACCCTAACGTTAAACCTAACCATACCCCTAACGCTAACCCTAACACTAATCCTAACCCTAACCCTAACCTTAACGTTAACCCATACCCTAAACATAACTAACACTAACGCTAAAACATAACCTTAACCCTAACACTAACCCTAACAGTAAACCTGACCCTGACCCTGACCCTAAAACTAACCCTAACCCTAACCCTAACATTAACCCTTACCCTAAACCTAACCCTAACCTGAACCCTAACCCTAACCGTAACACTAAACCTAACCGAATACCTAAACCTAACCCTAAACCTAACCCTAACCATCACCCTAACCCTAACAACAACACTAAACATAACACTAATGCTAACCTATCCCAAAACCTAAAACTAAAGCTAACCCTAACACTAACCCTAACTCTAATGATTATCCTAACCATAACCATAACACTAACCCTAACCCTAACGATAACCCTAACTCTAAAACTAAACCTAACTCTGACCCTAAACCTAAACATTACACTAACCCTAACCCTAACGCAAAACCTAACCCTAACCCTATACCTAACCCTGACCCTATACCTAACCGTAACCCTAACCCTAAAACTAACCCTAACCTTAACCCTAACCCTAACCTTAACCCTAACCCTAACCTTAACCCTAAACCTAACCCAAACCATAACCCTAACCCTAACCCTAATGCTAACCCTTACCCTAACCCTAACCCTAACCCTACCACTAAACCTAACCCTAACTCTAACCCTAACGCTAACCCTAACCTTAACCCTGAAACCTGAAATCTGAACCTCACCCTAATCCTAACCCTAACCCTAACTCTATCCCTAACCCTAACCCTAATCCTAACAGTAACACTAAACCTAACCCTATCCCTAAACCTAACCCTAACACTAATACTAACCATAACCCTAATGCTAACCCTAACACAAATCATAACACTAAAGGTAACGCGCACCCTAACCCTAACGCTAATTATTATCCTAACCCTAAACCTTACACTAACCATAACCCTAACGCAAAACCTAACCCTAATCCTGAACCTAACACTGACCCTAACAATAACCGTAACCCTAACCCTAACCCTAACTCTAACCCTAACCTTAACCCTAAACCTAACCCTCACCCTAAACCTAACCCAAGCCCTAAACCTAACACTAACCCTAACCTTAACCTAACCCGAAACCTAACCCTAACCCTAATCCAAACCCTAACCCTAACCCTAACCCTAAACCTATCCCTAAACCCAACCCTAAACCTATCGCTCACCCTAACCCTAACACAAACCATAACCCTAATGCTAACCCTAAACCAAATCATAACATTAAAAGTAACGCTCACCCTAACCCTAATGCTAATTATTATCCTAATCCTAAACATAACACTAACCCTAACCCTAACACAAAACCTAACCCTAACCCTAAACCTAACCCTGATCCTAACCCTAACCCTAACCCTAAACCTAAACCTAACCCTAACCCTAACGTTAACCCTTACCCTAAAGCTAAACCTAACCCTAACCCTAACCCTAACTGTAACACTAAACCTAACTGAATCCCTAAACCTAACCCTAACCTAACCCTAACCCTCACCCTAACCCTAACACTAACACTAAACATAACACTAATGCTAACCGTAACCCAAACCCTAACACTTAAGCTAACCCTAACCCTAACGCTAATGATTATCCTAACCCTAATACTAACCCTAACCCTAACCCTAACTCTAACCCTAACCTTAACCCTAACCCTAACCCTCACCCTAACCCTAACCCAAGCCCTAAACCTAACACTAACCCTAACACTAATCCTACCCTAACACTAACCCTAACCCTAATCCTAACCCTAACCCTAACCCTAAACCTAAGCCTAAACCTAACCCCAACATTAAACCTATCCCTAACCCTAACCCTAACCTTGACCCTAATCCTAACCCTAACCATCGCCCTAGACCTAACCCTAACCCTAACACTAACCTTAACACTAAACCTAACAGTATCCCTAAATCTAACCCATACCTATCACTAATCCTAACCCTAACACAAACACTAACCATAACCATAATGCTAACCCTAACCCAAACCCTAACACTAAAGCTAACCCTAAACCTAATCCTAACACTAATGATTATCCTAACCCCAACCCTAACACTAACCCTAACCATAAGTCTAACCTTAACCTTAACCCTATTCCTGACCCTGACCCTAACACTAACCCTAACCCTAAAACTAACATTGAACCCTAACCCTAAGCCTTCCCCTAACCGTAACCTAACCCTAACCCTATCTCTAACCCTAACCCCAAACCAAACCCTAACACTAACCTTAACTCTAAACCTAACCCTATCCCTAACCCTAAAACTAACCATGAACCCTAACCCTAACCCTTCCCATAACGATAACCTAACCCTAACCCTACCCTAACCCTAAACCTACCCCTACCCCTACCCCTAACCCTAACCCTAACCCTAACCTTAAAGCTACCCATAGCCCTAGCCCTAACCCTAACCCTAACACTAACCCTAACCATATGGCTAACCTGAACCCTAACACTAACACTAACGATAACCCTAATGCTAACCCTAACCTAAACCCTCATACTAAAGCTAACCTTAACCCTAACCCTAACCATAACCATAACCATAACAATAAAACTATCCCTAAACCTAACCCTAAGTATAACAATAACCATAACAATTAACCTTTCCATGACCCTTACCCTAAACCTATTGCTAAACCTCACACTGAACCCTGAACCCTAACACGAACCCTAATCCTAACCCTAACCGTAACCCTAACCATAACACTGGACACTGAACCCTGAAGCCTAACCCTAACCCTAATCCTAACCCAAACTAACACTAACCCTAACAGTAACCCTGAACACTGAACACTGAACCACACCCTAACCCTAACCCTAACCCTAACCCTAACCCTAACCCCATCCCTAATACTAACCCTTATGCTAACCCTAAGCCGAACCCTAACCGTACCACAAAACCTAACCCTATCCCCAAACCTAACCCTAAACTTTTCACTAACACTAACCATAACACAAACACTAACCATAACCCTAATGCTAACCCTAACCTTAACCCTGAATCCTCCAATCTGAACCTCACCCTAATCCTAACCCTAACCCTAACCCTAACCTTAACCCTGAATCCTCCAATCTGAACCTCACCCTAACCCTAACACTAAACCTAACCCTGTCCCTATACCTAACCCTAAACCTATCGCTCAACCTAACCCTAACACTAACACTAACCATAACCCTAATGCTAACCCTAAACCAAATCATAACACTAAAGGTAACGCTCACCCTAACTCTAATTATTATCCTA